>NW_027167882.1:0-102312 GCF_040954835.1 Lepisosteus oculatus
CACCTTTTGAAAAGTGTGATGTTACTGCCCCATAACTTACATGGGGTTGACCAAACTTGCAGAAACATGTTTATTTCTGCTGAAAAACACGTTTTGACCCTTTCTGCACACTGGGGTTAAGAGCTGAGTGTGTGGGCACTTCTGAGCCTTGCTGTTACAAGGAGATTCAGTTGTCTGAAAAAACGCGTTTATTTCGGGCTGAAAAACACGTTTTGAAAAGTGTGATGTTACTGCCCCATAACTTACATGGGGTTGACCAAACTTGCAGAAACATGTTTATTTCTGCTGAAAAACACGTTTTGACCCTTTCTGCACACTGGGGTTAAGACCTGAGTGTGTGGGCTCTTCTGAGCTTTGCTGTTACAAGGAGATTCAGTTGTCTGAAAAAACGCGTTTATTTCGGGCTGAAAAACACGTTTTGAAAAGTGTGATGTTACTGCCCCATAACTTACATGGGGTTGACCAAACTTGCAGAAACATGTTTATTTCTGCTGAAAAACACGTTTTGACCCTTTCTGCACACTGGGGTTAAGACCTGAGTGTGTGGGCTCTTCTGAGCTTTGCTGTTACAAGGAGATTCAGTTGTCTGAAAAAACGCGTTTATTTCGGGCTGAAAAACACGTTTTGAAAAGTGTGATGTTACTGCCCCATAACTTACATGGGGTTGACCAAACTTGCAGAAACATGTTTATTTCTGCTGAAAAACACGTTTTGACCCTTTCTGCACACTGGGGTTAAGAGCTGAGTGTGTGGGCTCTTCTGAGCATTGCTGTTACATGGGGATTCAGTTGTCTGAAAAAACGCGTTTATATCGGGCTGAAAAACACGTTTTGAAAAGTGTGATGTTACTGCCCCATAACTTACATGGGGTTGACCAAACTTGCAGAAACATGTTTATTTCTGCTGAAAAACACGTTTTGACCCTTTCTGCACACTGGGGTTAAGAGCTGAGTGTGTGGGCTCTTCTGAGCCTTGCTGTTACAAGGAGATTCATTTGTCTGAAAAAACGCGTTTATTTCGGGCTGAAAAACACGTTTTGAAAAGTGTGATGTTACTGCCCATAACTTACATGGGGTTGACCAAACTTGCAGAAACATGTTTATTTCTGCTGAAAAACACGTTTTGACCCTTTCTGCACACTGGGGTTAAGAGCTGAGTGTGTGGGCTCTTCTGAGCCTTGCTGTTACAAGGAGATTCATTTGTCTGAAAAAACGCGTTTATTTCGGGCTGAAAAACACGTTTTGAAAAGTGTGATGTTACTGCCCCATAACTTACATGGGGTTGACCAAACTTGCAGAAACATGTTTATTTCTGCTGAAAAACACGTTTTGACCCTTTCTGCACACTGGGGTTAAGAGCTGAGTGTGTGGGCTCTTCTGAGCCTTGCTGTTACAAGGAGATTCATTTGTCTGAAAAAACGCGTTTCTTTCGGGCTGAAAAACACCTCTTGAAAAGTGTGATGTTACTGCCCCATAACTTACATGGGGTTGACCAAACTTGCAGAAACATGTTTATTTCTGCTGAAAAACAGGTTTTGAACCTTTCTGCACACTGGGGTTAAGGGCTGAGTGTGTGGGCACTTCTGAGCCTTGGTGTTACTAGTAGATTCAGCTGTCTGAAAAAACGCGTTTATTTAGGGCTGAAAAACACGTTTTGAAAAGTGTGATGTTACTGCCCATAACTTACATGGGGTTGACCAAACTTGCAGAAAAATGTTTATTTCTGCTGAAAAACACGTTTTGACCCTTTCTGCACACTGGGGTTAAGACCTGAGTGTGTGGGCTCTTCTGAGCCTTGCTGTTACATGGGGATTCAGTTGTCTGAAAAAACGCGTTTATTTCGGGCTGAAAAACACGTTTTGAAAAGTGTGATGTTACTGCCCCATAACTTACATGGGGTTGACCAAACTTGCAGAAACATGTTTATTTCTGCTGAAAAACACGTTTTGACCCTTTCTGCACACTGGGGTTAAGACCTGAGTGTGTGGGCTCTTCTGAGCTTTGCTGTTACAAGGAGATTCAGTTGTCTGAAAAAACGCGTTTATTTCGGGCTGAAAAACACGTTTTGAAAAGTGTGATGTTACTGCCCCATAACTTACATGGGGTTGACCAAACTTGCAGAAACATGTTTATTTCTGCTGAAAAACACGTTTTGACCCTTTCTGCACACTGGGGTTAAGAGCTGAGTGTGTGGGCTCTTCTGAGCCTTGCTGTTACAAGGAGATTCAGTTGTCTGAAAAAACGCGTTTATTTCGGGCTGAAAAACACGTTTTGAAAAGTGTGATGTTACTGCCCCATAACTTACATGGGGTTGACCAAACTTGCAGAAACATGTTTATTTCTGCTGAAAAACACGTTTTGACCCTTTCTGCACAGTGGGGTTAAGGGCTGAGTGTGTGGGCACTTCTGAGCCTTGCTGTTACTAGTAGATTCAGTTGTCTGAAAAAACGCGTTTATTTCGGGCTGAAAAACACGTTTTGAAAAGTGTGATGTTACTGCCCCATAACTTACATGGGGTTGACCAAACTTGCAGAAACATGTTTATTTCTGCTGAAAAACACGTTTTGACACTTTCTGTACACTGGGGTTAAGAGCTGAGTGTGTGGGCTCTTCTGAGCCTTGCTGTTACAAGGAGATTCAGTTGTCTGAAAAAACGCGTTTATTTCGGGCTGAAAAACACGTTTTGAAAAGTGTGATGTTACTGCCCCATAACTTACATGGGGTTGACCAAACTTGCAGAAACATGTTTATTTCTGCTGAAAAACACGTTTTGACCCTTTCTGCACACTGGGGTTAAGACCTGAGTGTGTGGGCTCTTCTGAGCCTTGCTGTTACATGGGGATTCAGTTGTCTGAAAAAACGCGTTTGTTTCGGGCTGAAAAACACGTTTTGAAAAGTGTGATGTTACTGCCCCATAACTTACATGGGGTTGACCAAACTTGCAGAAACATGTTTATTTCTGCTGAAAAACACGTTTTGACCCTTTCTGCACACTGGGGTTAAGAGCTGAGTGTGTGGGCACTTCTGAGCCTTGCTGTTACAAGGAGATTCAGTTGTCTGAAAAAACGCGTTTATTTCGGGCTGAAAAACACGTTTTGAAAAGTGTGATGTTACTGCCCCATAACTTACATGGGGTTGACCAAACTTGCAGAAACATGTTTATTTCTGCTGAAAAACACGTTTTGACCCTTTCTGCACACTGGGGTTAAGACCTGAGTGTGTGGGCTCTTCTGAGCCTTGCTGTTACATGGGGATTCAGTTGTCTGAAAAAACGCGTTTGTTTCGGGCTGAAAAACACGTTTTGAAAAGTGTGATGTTACTGCCCCATAACTTACATGGGGTTGACCAAACTTGCAGAAACATGTTTATTTCTGCTGAAAAACACGTTTTGACCCTTTCTGCACACTGGGGTTAAGAGCTGAGTGTGTGGGCACTTCTGAGCCTTGCTGTTACAAGGAGATTCAGTTGTCTGAAAAAACGCGTTTATTTCGGGCTGAAAAAC
This sequence comes from Lepisosteus oculatus, assembly GCF_040954835.1. Classification (NCBI taxonomy): domain Eukaryota; kingdom Metazoa; phylum Chordata; class Actinopteri; order Semionotiformes; family Lepisosteidae; genus Lepisosteus; species Lepisosteus oculatus. Next base: position 3,502 of record NW_027167882.1, read on the forward strand.
ACATTTTGAAAAGTGTGATGTTCCTGCCCCATAACTTACATGGGGTTGACCAAACTTGCAGAAACATGTTTATTTCTGCTGAAAAACACGTTTTGACCCTTTCTGCACACTGGGGTTAAGAGCTGAGTGTATGGGCTCTTCTGAGCCTTGCTGTTACAAGGAGATTCAGTTGTCTGAAAAAACGCGTTTATTTCGGGCTGAAAAACACGTTTTGAAAAGTGTGATGTTACTGCCCCATAACTTACATGGGGTTGACCAAACTTGCAGAAACATGTTTATTTCTGCTGAAAAACACGTTTTGACCCTTTCTGCACACTGGGGTTAAGGGCTGAGTGTGTGGGCACTTCTGAGCCTTGCTGTTACTAGTAGATTCAGTTGTCTGAAAAAACGCGTTTATTTCGGGCTGAAAAACACGTTTTGAAAAGTGTGATGTTACTGCCCCATAACTTACATGGGGTTGACCAAACTTGCAGAAACATGTTTATTTCTGCTGAAAAACACGTTTTGACACTTTCTGTACACTGGGGTTAAGAGCTGAGTGTGTGGGCTCTTCTGAGCCTTGCTGTTACAAGGAGATTCAGTTGTCTGAAAAAACGCGTTTATTTCGGGCTGAAAAACACATTTTGAAAAGTGTGATGTTACTGCCCCATAACTTACATGGGGTTGACCAAACTTGCAGAAACATGTTTATTTCTGCTGAAAAACACGTTTTGACTCTTTCTGCACACTGGGGTTAAGGGCTGAGTGTGTGGGCACTTCTGAGCCTTGCTGTTACAAGTAGATTCAGCTGTCTGAAAAAACGCGTTTATTTCGGGCTGAAAAACACGTTTTGAAAAGTGTGATGTTACTGCCCCATAACTTACATGGGCTTGACCAAACTTGCAGAAACATGTTTATTTCTGCTGAAAAACACGTTTTGACCCTTTCTGCACACTGGGGTTAAGAGCTGAGTGTGTGGGCTCTTCTGAGCATTGCTGTTACATGGGGATTCAGTTGTCTGAAAAAACGCGTTTATATCGGGCTGAAAAACACGTTTTGAAAAGTGTGATGTTACTGCCCCATAACTTACATGGGGTTGACCAAACTTGCAGAAACATGTTTATTTCTGCTGAAAAACACGTTTTGACCCTTTCTGCACACTGGGGTTAAGAGCTGAGTGTGTGGGCTCTTCTGAGCCTTGCTGTTACAAGGAGATTCAGTTGTCTGAAAAAACGCGTTTATTTCGGGCTGAAAAACACGTTTTGAAAAGTGTGATGTTACTGCCCCATAACTTACATGGGGTTGACCAAACTTGCAGAAACATGTTTATTTCTGCTGAAAAACACGTTTTGACCCTTTCTGCACAGTGGGGTTAAGGGCTGAGTGTGTGGGCACTTCTGAGCCTTGCTGTTACTAGTAGATTCAGTTGTCTGAAAAAACGCGTTTATTTCGGGCTGAAAAACACGTTTTGAAAAGTGTGATGTTACTGCCCCATAACTTACATGGGGTTGACCAAACTTGCAGAAACATGTTTATTTCTGCTGAAAAACACGTTTTGACACTTTCTGTACACTGGGGTTAAGAGCTGAGTGTGTGGGCTCTTCTGAGCCTTGCTGTTACAAGGAGATTCAGTTGTCTGAAAAAACGCGTTTATTTCGGGCTGAAAAACACGTTTTGAAAAGTGTGATGTTACTGCCCCATAACTTACATGGGGTTGACCAAACTTGCAGAAACATGTTTATTTCTGCTGAAAAACACGTTTTGACCCTTTCTGCACACTGGGGTTAAGGGCTGAGTGTGTGGGCACTTCTGAGCCTTGCTGTTACTAGTAGATTCAGTTGTCTGAAAAAACGCGTTTATTTCGGGCTGAAAAACACGTTTTGAAAAGTGTGATGTTACTGCCCCATAACTTACATGGGGTTGACCAAACTTGCAGAAACATGTTTATTTCTGCTGAAAAACACGTTTTGACCCTTTCTGCACACTGGGGTTAAGAGCTGAGTGTGTGGGCACTTCTGAGCCTTGCTGTTACAAGGAGATTCAGTTGTCTGAAAAAACGCGTTTATTTCGGGCTGAAAAACACATTTTGAAAAGTGTGATGTTACTGCCCCATAACTTACATGGGGTTGACCAAACTTGCAGAAACATGTTTATTTCTGCTGAAAAACACGTTTTGACCCTTTCTGCACACTGGGGTTAAGAGCTGAGTGTGTGGGCACTTCTGAGCCTTGCTGTTACAAGGAGATTCAGTTGTCTGAAAAAACGCGTTTATTTCGGGCTGAAAAACACGTTTTGAAAAGTGTGATGTTACTGCCCCATAACTTACATGGGGTTGACCAAACTTGCAGAAACATGTTTATTTCTGCTGAAAAACACGTTTTGACCCTTTCTGCACACTGGGGTTAAGACCTGAGTGTGTGGGCTCTTCTGAGCTTTGCTGTTACAAGGAGATTCAGTTGTCTGAAAAAACGCGTTTATTTCGGGCTGAAAAACACGTTTTGAAAAGTGTGATGTTACTGCCCCATAACTTACATGGGGTTGACCAAACTTGCAGAAACATGTTTATTTCTGCTGAAAAACACGTTTTGACCCTTTCTGCACACTGGGGTTAAGAGCTGAGTGTGTGGGCTCTTCTGAGCCTTGCTGTTACAAGGAGATTCAGTTGTCTGAAAAAACGCGTTTATTTCGGGCTGAAAAACACGTTTTGAAAAGTGTGATGTTACTGCCCCATAACTTACATGGGGTTGACCAAACTTGCAGAAACATGTTTATTTCTGCTGAAAAACACGTTTTGACCCTTTCTGCACAGTGGGGTTAAGGGCTGAGTGTGTGGGCACTTCTGAGCCTTGCTGTTACTAGTAGATTCAGTTGTCTGAAAAAACGCGTTTATTTCGGGCTGAAAAACACGTTTTGAAAAGTGTGATGTTACTGCCCCATAACTTACATGGGGTTGACCAAACTTGCAGAAACATGTTTATTTCTGCTGAAAAACACGTTTTGACACTTTCTGTACACTGGGGTTAAGAGCTGAGTGTGTGGGCTCTTCTGAGCCTTGCTGTTACAAGGAGATTCAGTTGTCTGAAAAAACGCGTTTATTTCGGGCTGAAAAACACGTTTTGAAAAGTGTGATGTTACTGCCCCATAACTTACATGGGGTTGACCAAACTTGCAGAAACATGTTTATTTCTGCTGAAAAACACGTTTTGACCCTTTCTGCACACTGGGGTTAAGGGCTGAGTGTGTGGGCACTTCTGAGCCTTGCTGTTACTAGTAGATTCAGTTGTCTGAAAAAACGCGTTTATTTCGGGCTGAAAAACACGTTTTGAAAAGTGTGATGTTACTGCCCCATAACTTACATGGGGTTGACCAAACTTGCAGAAACATGTTTATTTCTGCTGAAAAACACGTTTTGACACTTTCTGTACACTGGGGTTAAGAGCTGAGTGTGTGGGCTCTTCTGAGCCTTGCTGTTACAAGGAGATTCAGTTGTCTGAAAAAACGCGTTTATTTCGGTCTGAAAAACACATTTTGAAAAGTGTGATGTTACTGCCCCATAACTTACATGGGGTTGACCAAACTTGCAGAAACATGTTTATTTCTGCTGAAAAACACGTTTTGACCCTTTCTGCACACTGGGGTTAAGAGCTGAGTGTGTGGGCTCTTCTGATCCTTGCTGTTACAAGGAGATTCAGTTGTCTGAAAAAACGCGTTTATTTCGGGCTGAAAAACACGTTTTGAAAAGTGTGATGTTACTGCCCATAACTTACATGGGGTTGACCAAACTTGCAGAAACATGTTTATTTCTGCTGAAAAACACGTTTTGACCCTTTCTGCACACTGGGGTTAAGAGCTGAGTGTGTGGGCTCTTCTGAGCCTTGCTGTTACAAGGAGATTCAGTTGTCTGAAAAAACGCGTTTATTTCGGGCTGAAAAACACGTTTTGAAAGTGTGATGTTACTGCCCCATAACTTACATGGGGTTGACCAAACTTGCAGAAACATGTTTATTTCTGCTGAAAAACACGTTTTGACCCTTTCTGCACACTGGGGTTAAGAGCTGAGTGTGTGGGCTCTTCTGAGCTTTGCTGTTACAAGGAGATTCAGTTGTCTGAAAAAACGCGTTTATTTCGGGCTGAAAAACACGTTTTGAAAAGTGTGATGTTACTGCCCCATAACTTACATGGGGTTGACCAAACTTGCAGAAACATGTTTATTTCTGCTGAAAAACACGTTTTGACCCTTTCTGCACACTGGGGTTAAGAGCTGAGTGTGTGGGCTCTTCTGAGCCTTGCTGTTACAAGGAGATTCATTTGTCTGAAAAAACGCGTTTATTTCGGGCTGAAAAACACCTTTTGAAAAGTGTGATGTTACTGCCCCATAACTTACATGGGGTTGACCAAACTTGCAGAAACATGTTTATTTCTGCTGAAAAACAGGTTTTGAACCTTTCTGCACACTGGGGTTAAGGGCTGAGTGTGTGGGCACTTCTGAGCCTTGGTGTTACTAGTAGATTCAGCTGTCTGAAAAAACGCGTTTATTTCGGGCTGAAAAACACGTTTTGAAAAGTGTGATGTTACTGCCCCATAACTTACATGGGGTTGACCAAACTTGCAGAAACATGTTTATTTCTGCTGAAAAACACGTTTTCACCCTTTCTGCACACTGGAGTTAAGGGCTGAGTGTGTGGGCACTTCTGAGCCTTGCTGTTACAAGTAGATTCAGTTGTCTGAAAAAACGCGTTTATTTCGGGCTGAAAAACACGTTTTGAAAAGTGTGATGTTACTGCCCCATAACTTACATGGGGTTGACCAAACTTGCAGAAACATGTTTATTTCTGCTGAAAAACACGTTTTGACCCTTTCTGCACACTGGGGTTAAGAGCTGAGTGTGTGGGCACTTCTGAGCCTTGCTGTTACAAGGAGATTCAGTTGTCTGAAAAAACGCGTTTATTTCGGGCTGAAAAACACGTTTTGAAAAGTGTGATGTTACTGCCCCATAACTTACATGGGGTTGACCAAACTTGCAGAAACATGTTTATTTCTGCTGAAAAACACGTTTTGACCCTTTCTGCACACTGGGGTTAAGACCTGAGTGTGTGGGCTCTTCTGAGCTTTGCTGTTACAAGGAGATTCAGTTGTCTGAAAAAACGCGTTTATTTCGGGCTGAAAAACACGTTTTGAAAAGTGTGATGTTACTGCCCCATAACTTACATGGGGTTGACCAAACTTGCAGAAACATGTTTATTTCTGCTGAAAAACACGTTTTGACCCTTTCTGCACACTGGGGTTAAGAGCTGAGTGTGTGGGCTCTTCTGAGCCTTGCTGTTACAAGGAGATTCAGTTGTCTGAAAAAACGCGTTTATTTCGGGCTGAAAAACACGTTTTGAAAAGTGTGATGTTACTGCCCCATAACTTACATGGGGTTGACCAAACTTGCAGAAACATGTTTATTTCTGCTGAAAAACACGTTTTGACCCTTTCTGCACAGTGGGGTTAAGGGCTGAGTGTGTGGGCACTTCTGAGCCTTGCTGTTACTAGTAGATTCAGTTGTCTGAAAAAACGCGTTTATTTCGGGCTGAAAAACACGTTTTGAAAAGTGTGATGTTACTGCCCCATAACTTACATGGGGTTGACCAAACTTGCAGAAACATGTTTATTTCTGCTGAAAAACACGTTTTGACACTTTCTGTACACTGGGGTTAAGAGCTGAGTGTGTGGGCTCTTCTGAGCCTTGCTGTTACAAGGAGATTCAGTTGTCTGAAAAAACGCGTTTATTTCGGGCTGAAAAACACGTTTTGAAAAGTGTGATGTTACTGCCCCATAACTTACATGGGGTTGACCAAACTTGCAGAAACATGTTTATTTCTGCTGAAAAACACGTTTTGACCCTTTCTGCACACTGGGGTTAAGGGCTGAGTGTGTGGGCACTTCTGAGCCTTGCTGTTACTAGTAGATTCAGTTGTCTGAAAAAACGCGTTTATTTCGGGCTGAAAAACACGTTTTGAAAAGTGTGATGTTACTGCCCCATAACTTACATGGGGTTGACCAAACTTGCAGAAACATGTTTATTTCTGCTGAAAAACACGTTTTGACCCTTTCTGCACACTGGGGTTAAGAGCTGAGTGTGTGGGCACTTCTGAGCCTTGCTGTTACAAGGAGATTCAGTTGTCTGAAAAAACGCGTTTATTTCGGGCTGAAAAACACGTTTTGAAAAGTGTGATGTTACTGCCCCATAACTTACATGGGGTTGACCAAACTTGCAGAAACATGTTTATTTCTGCTGAAAAACACGTTTTGACCCTTTCTGCACACTGGGGTTAAGACCTGAGTGTGTGGGCTCTTCTGAGCTTTGCTGTTACAAGGAGATTCAGTTGTCTGAAAAAACGCGTTTATTTCGGGCTGAAAAACACGTTTTGAAAAGTGTGATGTTACTGCCCCATAACTTACATGGGGTTGACCAAACTTGCAGAAACATGTTTATTTCTGCTGAAAAACACGTTTTGACCCTTTCTGCACACTGGGGTTAAGAGCTGAGTGTGTGGGCTCTTCTGAGCCTTGCTGTTACAAGGAGATTCAGTTGTCTGAAAAAACGCGTTTATTTCGGGCTGAAAAACACGTTTTGAAAAGTGTGATGTTACTGCCCCATAACTTACATGGGGTTGACCAAACTTGCAGAAACATGTTTATTTCTGCTGAAAAACACGTTTTGACCCTTTCTGCACAGTGGGGTTAAGGGCTGAGTGTGTGGGCACTTCTGAGCCTTGCTGTTACTAGTAGATTCAGTTGTCTGAAAAAACGCGTTTATTTCGGGCTGAAAAACACGTTTTGAAAAGTGTGATGTTACTGCCCCATAACTTACATGGGGTTGACCAAACTTGCAGAAACATGTTTATTTCTGCTGAAAAACACGTTTTGACACTTTCTGTACACTGGGGTTAAGAGCTGAGTGTGTGGGCTCTTCTGAGCCTTGCTGTTACAAGGAGATTCAGTTGTCTGAAAAAACGCGTTTATTTCGGGCTGAAAAACACGTTTTGAAAAGTGTGATGTTACTGCCCCATAACTTACATGGGGTTGACCAAACTTGCAGAAACATGTTTATTTCTGCTGAAAAACACGTTTTGACCCTTTCTGCACACTGGGGTTAAGGGCTGAGTGTGTGGGCACTTCTGAGCCTTGCTGTTACTAGTAGATTCAGTTGTCTGAAAAAACGCGTTTATTTCGGGCTGAAAAACACGTTTTGAAAAGTGTGATGTTACTGCCCCATAACTTACATGGGGTTGACCAAACTTGCAGAAACATGTTTATTTCTGCTGAAAAACACGTTTTGACACTTTCTGTACACTGGGGTTAAGAGCTGAGTGTGTGGGCTCTTCTGAGCCTTGCTGTTACAAGGAGATTCAGTTGTCTGAAAAAACGCGTTTATTTCGGGCTGAAAAACACATTTTGAAAAGTGTGATGTTACTGCCCCATAACTTACATGGGGTTGACCAAACTTGCAGAAACATGTTTATTTCTGCTGAAAAACACGTTTTGACCCTTTCTGCACACTGGGGTTAAGAGCTGAGTGTGTGGGCTCTTCTGATCCTTGCTGTTACAAGGAGATTCAGTTGTCTGAAAAAACGCGTTTATTTCGGGCTGAAAAACACGTTTTGAAAAGTGTGATGTTACTGCCCATAACTTACATGGGGTTGACCAAACTTGCAGAAACATGTTTATTTCTGCTGAAAAACACGTTTTGACCCTTTCTGCACACTGGGGTTAAGAGCTGAGTGTGTGGGCTCTTCTGAGCCTTGCTGTTACAAGGAGATTCAGTTGTCTGAAAAAACGCGTTTATTTCGGGCTGAAAAACACGTTTTGAAAGTGTGATGTTACTGCCCCATAACTTACATGGGGTTGACCAAACTTGCAGAAACATGTTTATTTCTGCTGAAAAACACGTTTTGACCCTTTCTGCACACTGGGGTTAAGAGCTGAGTGTGTGGGCTCTTCTGAGCTTTGCTGTTACAAGGAGATTCAGTTGTCTGAAAAAACGCGTTTATTTCGGGCTGAAAAACACGTTTTGAAAAGTGTGATGTTACTGCCCCATAACTTACATGGGGTTGACCAAACTTGCAGAAACATGTTTATTTCTGCTGAAAAACACGTTTTGACCCTTTCTGCACACTGGGGTTAAGAGCTGAGTGTGTGGGCTCTTCTGAGCCTTGCTGTTACAAGGAGATTCATTTGTCTGAAAAAACGCGTTTATTTCGGGCTGAAAAACACCTTTTGAAAAGTGTGATGTTACTGCCCCATAACTTACATGGGGTTGACCAAACTTGCAGAAACATGTTTATTTCTGCTGAAAAACAGGTTTTGAACCTTTCTGCACACTGGGGTTAAGGGCTGAGTGTGTGGGCACTTCTGAGCCTTGGTGTTACTAGTAGATTCAGCTGTCTGAAAAAACGCGTTTATTTCGGGCTGAAAAACACGTTTTGAAAAGTGTGATGTTACTGCCCCATAACTTACATGGGGTTGACCAAACTTGCAGAAACATGTTTATTTCTGCTGAAAAACACGTTTTCACCCTTTCTGCACACTGGAGTTAAGGGCTGAGTGTGTGGGCACTTCTGAGCCTTGCTGTTACAAGTAGATTCAGTTGTCTGAAAAAACGCGTTTATTTCGGGCTGAAAAACACGTTTTGAAAAGTGTGATGTTACTGCCCCATAACTTACATGGGGTTGACCAAACTTGCAGAAACATGTTTATTTCTGCTGAAAAACACGTTTTGACCCTTTCTGCACACTGGGGTTAAGACCTGAGTGTGTGGGCTCTTCTGAGCCTTGCTGTTACATGGGGATTCAGTTGTCTGAAAAAACGCGTTTGTTTCGGGCTGAAAAACACGTTTTGAAAAGTGTGATGTTACTGCCCCATAACTTACATGGGGTTGACCAAACTTGCAGAAACATGTTTATTTCTGCTGAAAAACACGTTTTGACCCTTTCTGCACACTGGGGTTAAGAGCTGAGTGTGTGGGCACTTCTGAGCCTTGCTGTTACAAGGAGATTCAGTTGTCTGAAAAAACGCGTTTATTTCGGGCTGAAAAACACATTTTGAAAAGTGTGATGTTACTGCCCCATAACTTACATGGGGTTGACCAAACTTGCAGAAACATGTTTATTTCTGCTGAAAAACACGTTTTGACCCTTTCTGCACACTGGGGTTAAGAGCTGAGTGTATGGGCTCTTCTGAGCCTTGCTGTTACAAGGAGATTCAGTTGTCTGAAAAAACGCGTTTATTTCGGGCTGAAAAACACGTTTTGAAAAGTGTGATGTTACTGCCCCATAACTTACATGGGGTTGACCAAACTTGCAGAAACATGTTTATTTCTGCTGAAAAACACGTTTTGACCCTTTCTGCACACTGGGGTTAAGGGCTGAGTGTGTGGGCACTTCTGAGCCTTGCTGTTACTAGTAGATTCAGTTGTCTGAAAAAACGCGTTTATTTCGGGCTGAAAAACACGTTTTGAAAAGTGTGATGTTACTGCCCCATAACTTACATGGGGTTGACCAAACTTGCAGAAACATGTTTATTTCTGCTGAAAAACACGTTTTGACACTTTCTGTACACTGGGGTTAAGAGCTGAGTGTGTGGGCTCTTCTGAGCCTTGCTGTTACAAGGAGATTCAGTTGTCTGAAAAAACGCGTTTATTTCGGGCTGAAAAACACATTTTGAAAAGTGTGATGTTACTGCCCCATAACTTACATGGGGTTGACCAAACTTGCAGAAACATGTTTATTTCTGCTGAAAAACACGTTTTGACTCTTTCTGCACACTGGGGTTAAGGGCTGAGTGTGTGGGCACTTCTGAGCCTTGCTGTTACAAGTAGATTCAGCTGTCTGAAAAAACGCGTTTATTTCGGGCTGAAAAACACGTTTTGAAAAGTGTGATGTTACAGCCCCATAACTTACATGGGCTTGACCAAACTTGCAGAAACATGTTTATTTCTGCTGAAAAACACGTTTTGACCCTTTCTGCACACTGGGGTTAAGAGCTGAGTGTGTGGGCTCTTCTGAGCATTGCTGTTACATGGGGATTCAGTTGTCTGAAAAAACGCGTTTATATCGGGCTGAAAAACACGTTTTGAAAAGTGTGATGTTACTGCCCCATAACTTACATGGGGTTGACCAAACTTGCAGAAACATGTTTATTTCTGCTGAAAAACACGTTTTGACCCTTTCTGCACACTGGGGTTAAGAGCTGAGTGTGTGGGCTCTTCTGATCCTTGCTGTTACAAGGAGATTCAGTTGTCTGAAAAAACGCGTTTATTTCGGGCTGAAAAACACGTTTTGAAAAGTGTGATGTTACTGCCCCATAACTTACATGGGGTTGACCAAACTTGCAGAAACATGTTTATTTCTGCTGAAAAACACGTTTTGACCCTTTCTGCACACTGGGGTTAAGAGCTGAGTGTGTGGGCTCTTCTGAGCCTTGCTGTTACAAGGAGATTCAGTTGTCTGAAAAAACGCGTTTATTTCGGGCTGAAAAACACCTTTTGAAAAGTGTGATGTTACTGCCCCATAACTTACATGGGGTTGACCAAACTTGCAGAAACATGTTTATTTCTGCTGAAAAACACGTTTTGACCCTTTCTGCACACTGGGGTTAAGAGCTGAGTGTGTGGGCACTTCTGAGCCTTGCTGTTACAAGGAGATTCAGTTGTTTGAAAAAACGCGTTTATTTCGGGCTGAAAAACACGTTTTGAAAAGTGTGATGTTACTGCCCCATAACTTACATGGGGTTGACCAAACTTGCAGAAACATGTTTATTTCTGCTGAAAAACACGTTTTGACCCTTTCTGCACACTGGGGTTAAGACCTGAGTGTGTGGGCTCTTCTGAGCTTTGCTGTTACAAGGAGATTCAGTTGTCTGAAAAAACGCGTTTATTTCGGGCTGAAAAACACGTTTTGAAAAGTGTGATGTTACTGCCCCATAACTTACATGGGGTTGACCAAACTTGCAGAAACATGTTTATTTCTGCTGAAAAACACGTTTTGACCCTTTCTGCACACTGGGGTTAAGAGCTGAGTGTGTGGGCTCTTCTGAGCCTTGCTGTTACAAGGAGATTCAGTTGTCTGAAAAAACGCGTTTATTTCGGGCTGAAAAACACGTTTTGAAAAGTGTGATGTTACTGCCCCATAACTTACATGGGGTTGACCAAACTTGCAGAAACATGTTTATTTCTGCTGAAAAACACGTTTTGACCCTTTCTGCACAGTGGGGTTAAGGGCTGAGTGTGTGGGCACTTCTGAGCCTTGCTGTTACTAGTAGATTCAGTTGTCTGAAAAAACGCGTTTATTTCGGGCTGAAAAACACGTTTTGAAAAGTGTGATGTTACTGCCCCATAACTTACATGGGGTTGACCAAACTTGCAGAAACATGTTTATTTCTGCTGAAAAACACGTTTTGACACTTTCTGTACACTGGGGTTAAGAGCTGAGTGTGTGGGCTCTTCTGAGCCTTGCTGTTACAAGGAGATTCAGTTGTCTGAAAAAACGCGTTTATTTCGGGCTGAAAAACACATTTTGAAAAGTGTGATGTTACTGCCCCATAACTTACATGGGGTTGACCAAACTTGCAGAAACATGTTTATTTCTGCTGAAAAACACGTTTTGACTCTTTCTGCACACTGGGGTTAAGGGCTGAGTGTGTGGGCACTTCTGAGCCTTGCTGTTACAAGTAGATTCAGCTGTCTGAAAAAACGCGTTTATTTCGGGCTGAAAAACACGTTTTGAAAAGTGTGATGTTACTGCCCCATAACTTACATGGGCTTGACCAAACTTGCAGAAACATGTTTATTTCTGCTGAAAAACACGTTTTGACCCTTTCTGCACACTGGGGTTAAGAGCTGAGTGTGTGGGCTCTTCTGATCCTTGCTGTTACAAGGAGATTCAGTTGTCTGAAAAAACGCGTTTATTTCGGGCTGAAAAACACGTTTTGAAAAGTGTGATGTTACTGCCCATAACTTACATGGGGTTGACCAAACTTGCAGAAACATGTTTATTTCTGCTGAAAAACACGTTTTGACCCTTTCTGCACACTGGGGTTAAGAGCTGAGTGTGTGGGCTCTTCTGAGCCTTGCTGTTACAAGGAGATTCATTTATCTGAAAAAACGAGTTTATTTCGGGCTGAAAAACACGTTTTGAAAAGTGTGATGTTACTGCCCCATAACTTACATGGGGTTGACCAAACTTGCAGAAACATGTTTATTTCTGCTGAAAAACACGTTTTGACTCTTTCTGCACACTGGGGTTAAGGGCTGAGTGTGTGGGCACTTCTGAGCCTTGCTGTTACAAGTAGATTCAGCTGTCTGAAAAAACGCGTTTATTTCGGGCTGAAAAACACGTTTTGAAAAGTGTGATGTTACTGCCCCATAACTTACATGGGCTTGACCAAACTTGCAGAAACATGTTTATTTCTGCTGAAAAACACGTTTTGACCCTTTCTGCACACTGGGGTTAAGAGCTGAGTGTGTGGGCTCCTCTGATCCTTGCTGTTACAAGGAGATTCAGTTGTCTGAAAAAACGCGTTTATTTCGGGCTGAAAAACACGTTTTGAAAGTGTGATGTTACTGCCCCATAACTTACATGGGGTTGACCAAACTTGCAGAAACATGTTTATTTCTGCTGAAAAACACGTTTTGACCCTTTCTGCACACTGGGGTTAAGAGCTGAGTGTGTGGGCTCTTCTGAGCTTTGCTGTTACAAGGAGATTCAGTTGTCTGAAAAAACGCGTTTATTTCGGGCTGAAAAACACGTTTTGAAAAGTGTGATGTTACTGCCCCATAACTTACATGGGGTTGACCAAACTTGCAGAAACATGTTTATTTCTGCTGAAAAACACGTTTTGACCCTTTCTGCACACTGGGGTTAAGAGCTGAGTGTGTGGGCTCTTCTGAGCCTTGCTGTTACAAGGAGATTCATTTGTCTGAAAAAACGCGTTTATTTCGGGCTGAAAATCACCTTTTGAAAAGTGTGATGTTACTGCCCCATAACTTACATGGGGTTGACCAAACTTGCAGAAACATGTTTATTTCTGCTGAAAAACAGGTTTTGAACCTTTCTGCACACTGGGGTTAAGGGCTGAGTGTGTGGGCACTTCTGAGCCTTGGTGTTACTAGTAGATTCAGCTGTCTGAAAAAACGCGTTTATTTCGGGCTGAAAAACACGTTTTGAAAAGTGTGATGTTACTGCCCCATAACTTACATGGGGTTGACCAAACTTGCAGAAACATGTTTATTTCTGCTGAAAAACACGTTTTCACCCTTTCTGCACACTGGAGTTAAGGGCTGAGTGTGTGGGCTCTTCTGAGCCTTGCTGTTACAAGGAGATTCAGTTGTCTGAAAAAACGCGTTTATTTCGGGCTGAAAAACACGTTTTGAAAAGTGTGATGTTACTGCCCCATAACTTACATGGGGTTGACCAAACTTGCAGAAACATGTTTATTTCTGCTGAAAAACACGTTTTACCCTTTCTGCACACTGGGGTTAAGACCTGAGTGTGTGGGCTCTTCTGAGCTTTGCTGTTACAAGGAGATTCAGTTGTCTGAAAAAACGCGTTTATTTCGGGCTGAAAAACACGTTTTGAAAAGTGTGATGTTACTGCCCCATAACTTACATGGGGTTGACCAAACTTGCAGAAACATGTTTATTTCTGCTGAAAAACACGTTTTGACCCTTTCTGCACACTGGGGTTAAGAGCTGAGTGTGTGGGCTCTTCTGAGCCTTGCTGTTACAAGGAGATTCAGTTGTCTGAAAAAACGCGTTTATTTCGGGCTGAAAAACACGTTTTGAAAAGTGTGATGTTACTGCCCCATAACTTACATGGGGTTGACCAAACTTGCAGAAACATGTTTATTTCTGCTGAAAAACACGTTTTCACCCTTTCTGCACACTGGAGTTAAGGGCTGAGTGTGTGGGCACTTCTGAGCCTTGCTGTTACAAGTAGATTCAGTTGTCTGAAAAACGCGTTTATTTCGGGCTGAAAAACACGTTTTGAAAAGTGTGATGTTACTGCCCCATAACTTACATGGGGTTGACCAAACTTGCAGAAACATGTTTATTTCTGCTGAAAAACACGTTTTGACCCTTTCTGCACACTGGGGTTAAGAGCTGAGTGTGTGGGCTCTTCTGAGCCTTGCTGTTACAAGGAGATTCATTTGTCTGAAAAAACGCGTTTATTTCGGGCTGAAAAACACCTTTTGAAAAGTGTGATGTTACTGCCCCATAACTTACATGGGGTTGACCAAACTTGCAGAAACATGTTTATTTCTGCTGAAAAACAGGTTTTGAACCTTTCTGCACACTGGGGTTAAGGGCTGAGTGTGTGGGCACTTCTGAGCCTTGGTGTTACTAGTAGATTCAGCTGTCTGAAAAAACGCGTTTATTTCGGGCTGAAAAACACGTTTTGAAAAGTGTGATGTTACTGCCCCATAACTTACATGGGGTTGACCAAACTTGCAGAAACATGTTTATTTCTGCTGAAAAACACGTTTTCACCCTTTCTGCACACTGGAGTTAAGGGCTGAGTGTGTGGGCACTTCTGAGCCTTGCTGTTACAAGTAGATTCAGTTGTCTGAAAAAACGCGTTTATTTCGGGCTGAAAAACACGTTTTGAAAAGTGTGATGTTACTGCCCCATAACTTACATGGGGTTGACCAAACTTGCAGAAACATGTTTATTTCTGCTGAAAAACACGTTTTGACCCTTTCTGCACACTGGGGTTAAGACCTGAGTGTGTGGGCTCTTCTGAGCCTTGCTGTTACATGGGGATTCAGTTGTCTGAAAAAACGCGTTTGTTTCGGGCTGAAAAACACGTTTTGAAAAGTGTGATGTTACTGCCCCATAACTTACATGGGGTTGACCAAACTTGCAGAAACATGTTTATTTCTGCTGAAAAACACGTTTTGACCCTTTCTGCACACTGGGGTTAAGAGCTGAGTGTGTGGGCACTTCTGAGCCTTGCTGTTACAAGGAGATTCAGTTGTCTGAAAAAACGCGTTTATTTCGGGCTGAAAAACACGTTTTGAAAAGTGTGATGTTACTGCCCCATAACTTACATGGGGTTGACCAAACTTGCAGAAACATGTTTATTTCTGCTGAAAAACACGTTTTGACCCTTTCTGCACACTGGGGTTAAGAGCTGAGTGTATGGGCTCTTCTGAGCCTTGCTGTTACAAGGAGATTCAGTTGTCTGAAAAAACGCGTTTATTTCGGGCTGAAAAACACATTTTGAAAAGTGTGATGTTACTGCCCCATAACTTACATGGGGTTGACCAAACTTGCAGAAACATGTTTATTTCTGCTGAAAAACACGTTTTGACTCTTTCTGCACACTGGGGTTAAGGGCTGAGTGTGTGGGCACTTCTGAGCCTTGCTGTTACAAGTAGATTCAGCTGTCTGAAAAAACGCGTTTATTTCGGGCTGAAAAACACGTTTTGAAAAGTGTGATGTTACTGCCCCATAACTTACATGGGCTTGACCAAACTTGCAGAAACATGTTTATTTCTGCTGAAAAACACGTTTTGACCCTTTCTGCACACTGGGGTTAAGAGCTGAGTGTGTGGGCTCTTCTGAGCATTGCTGTTACATGGGGATTCAGTTGTCTGAAAAAACGCGTTTATATCGGGCTGAAAAACACGTTTTGAAAAGTGTGATGTTACTGCCCCATAACTTACATGGGGTTGACCAAACTTGCAGAAACATGTTTATTTCTGCTGAAAAACACGTTTTGACCCTTTCTGCACACTGGGGTTAAGAGCTGAGTGTGTGGGCTCTTCTGATCCTTGCTGTTACAAGGAGATTCAGTTGTCTGAAAAAACGCGTTTATTTCGGGCTGAAAAACACGTTTTGAAAAGTGTGATGTTACTGCCCCATAACTTACATGGGGTTGACCAAACTTGCAGAAACATGTTTATTTCTGCTGAAAAACACGTTTTGACCCTTTCTGCACACTGGGGTTAAGAGCTGAGTGTGTGGGCTCTTCTGAGCCTTGCTGTTACAAGGAGATTCAGTTGTCTGAAAAAACGCGTTTATTTCGGGCTGAAAAACACCTTTTGAAAAGTGTGATGTTACTGCCCCATAACTTACATGGGGTTGACCAAACTTGCAGAAACATGTTTATTTCTGCTGAAAAACACGTTTTGACCCTTTCTGCACACTGGGGTTAAGAGCTGAGTGTGTGGGCACTTCTGAGCCTTGCTGTTACAAGGAGATTCAGTTGTCTGAAAAAACGCGTTTATTTCGGGCTGAAAAACACGTTTTGAAAAGTGTGATGTTACTGCCCCATAACTTACATGGGGTTGACCAAACTTGCAGAAACATGTTTATTTCTGCTGAAAAACACGTTTTGACCCTTTCTGCACACTGGGGTTAAGACCTGAGTGTGTGGGCTCTTCTGAGCTTTGCTGTTACAAGGAGATTCAGTTGTCTGAAAAAACGCGTTTATTTCGGGCTGAAAAACACGTTTTGAAAAGTGTGATGTTACTGCCCCATAACTTACATGGGGTTGACCAAACTTGCAGAAACATGTTTATTTCTGCTGAAAAACACGTTTTGACCCTTTCTGCACACTGGGGTTAAGAGCTGAGTGTGTGGGCTCTTCTGAGCCTTGCTGTTACAAGGAGATTCAGTTGTCTGAAAAAACGCGTTTATTTCGGGCTGAAAAACACGTTTTGAAAAGTGTGATGTTACTGCCCCATAACTTACATGGGGTTGACCAAACTTGCAGAAACATGTTTATTTCTGCTGAAAAACACGTTTTGACCCTTTCTGCACACTGGGGTTAAGAGCTGAGTGTGTGGGCACTTCTGAGCCTTGCTGTTACAAGGAGATTCAGTTGTCTGAAAAAACGCGTTTATTTCGGGCTGAAAAACACGTTTTGAAAAGTGTGATGTTACTGCCCCATAACTTACATGGGGTTGACCAAACTTGCAGAAACATGTTTATTTCTGCTGAAAAACACGTTTTGACCCTTTCTGCACACTGGGGTTAAGACCTGAGTGTGTGGGCTCTTCTGAGCTTTGCTGTTACAAGGAGATTCAGTTGTCTGAAAAAACGCGTTTATTTCGGGCTGAAAAACACGTTTTGAAAAGTGTGATGTTACTGCCCCATAACTTACATGGGGTTGACCAAACTTGCAGAAACATGTTTATTTCTGCTGAAAAACACGTTTTGACCCTTTCTGCACACTGGGGTTAAGAGCTGAGTGTGTGGGCTCTTCTGAGCCTTGCTGTTACAAGGAGATTCAGTTGTCTGAAAAAACGCGTTTATTTCGGGCTGAAAAACACGGTTTGAAAAGTGTGATGTTACTGCCCCATAACTTACATGGGGTTGACCAAACTTGCAGAAACATGTTTATTTCTGCTGAAAAACACGTTTTGACACTTTCTGTACACTGGGGTTAAGAGCTGAGTGTGTGGGCTCTTCTGAGCCTTGCTGTTACAAGGAGATTCAGTTGTCTGAAAAAACGCGTTTATTTCGGGCTGAAAAACACATTTTGAAAAGTGTGATGTTACTGCCCCATAACTTACATGGGGTTGACCAAACTTGCAGAAACATGTTTATTTCTGCTGAAAAACACGTTTTGACTCTTTCTGCACACTGGGGTTAAGGGCTGAGTGTGTGGGCACTTCTGAGCCTTGCTGTTACAAGTAGATTCAGCTGTCTGAAAAAACGCGTTTATTTCGGGCTGAAAAACACGTTTTGAAAAGTGTGATGTTACTGCCCCATAACTTACATGGGCTTGACCAAACTTGCAGAAACATGTTTATTTCTGCTGAAAAACACGTTTTGACCCTTTCTGCACACTGGGGTTAAGAGCTGAGTGTGTGGGCTCTTCTGATCCTTGCTGTTACAAGGAGATTCAGTTGTCTGAAAAAACGCGTTTATTTCGGGCTGAAAAACACGTTTTGAAAAGTGTGATGTTACTGCCCATAACTTACATGGGGTTGACCAAACTTGCAGAAACATGTTTATTTCTGCTGAAAAACACGTTTTGACCCTTTCTGCACACTGGGGTTAAGAGCTGAGTGTGTGGGCTCTTCTGAGCCTTGCTGTTACAAGGAGATTCATTTATCTGAAAAAACGCGTTTATTTCGGGCTGAAAAACACGTTTTGAAAAGTGTGATGTTACTGCCCCATAACTTACATGGGGTTGACCAAACTTGCAGAAACATGTTTATTTCTGCTGAAAAACACGTTTTGACACTTTCTGTACACTGGGGTTAAGAGCTGAGTGTGTGGGCTCTTCTGAGCCTTGCTGTTACAAGGAGATTCAGTTGTCTGAAAAAACGCGTTTATTTCGGGCTGAAAAACACATTTTGAAAAGTGTGATGTTACTGCCCCATAACTTACATGGGGTTGACCAAACTTGCAGAAACATGTTTATTTCTGCTGAAAAACACGTTTTGACTCTTTCTGCACACTGGGGTTAAGGGCTGAGTGTGTGGGCACTTCTGAGCCTTGCTGTTACAAGTAGATTCAGCTGTCTGAAAAAACGCGTTTATTTCGGGCTGAAAAACACGTTTTGAAAAGTGTGATGTTACTGCCCCATAACTTACATGGGCTTGACCAAACTTGCAGAAACATGTTTATTTCTGCTGAAAAACACGTTTTGACCCTTTCTGCACACTGGGGTTAAGAGCTGAGTGTGTGGGCTCTTCTGATCCTTGCTGTTACAAGGAGATTCAGTTGTCTGAAAAAACGCGTTTATTTCGGGCTGAAAAACACGTTTTGAAAAGTGTGATGTTACTGCCCATAACTTACATGGGGTTGACCAAACTTGCAGAAACATGTTTATTTCTGCTGAAAAACACGTTTTGACCCTTTCTGCACACTGGGGTTAAGAGCTGAGTGTGTGGGCTCTTCTGAGCCTTGCTGTTACAAGGAGATTCATTTATCTGAAAAAACGCGTTTATTTCGGGCTGAAAAACACGTTTTGAAAAGTGTGATGTTACTGCCCCATAACTTACATGGGGTTGACCAAACTTGCAGAAACATGTTTATTTCTGCTGAAAAACACGTTTTGACTCTTTCTGCACACTGGGGTTAAGGGCTGAGTGTGTGGGCACTTCTGAGCCTTGCTGTTACAAGTAGATTCAGCTGTCTGAAAAAACGCGTTTATTTCGGGCTGAAAAACACGTTTTGAAAAGTGTGATGTTACTGCCCCATAACTTACATGGGCTTGACCAAACTTGCAGAAACATGTTTATTTCTGCTGAAAAACACGTTTTGACCCTTTCTGCACACTGGGGTTAAGAGCTGAGTGTGTGGGCTCCTCTGATCCTTGCTGTTACAAGGAGATTCAGTTGTCTGAAAAAACGCGTTTATTTCGGGCTGAAAAACACGTTTTGAAAGTGTGATGTTACTGCCCCATAACTTACATGGGGTTGACCAAACTTGCAGAAACATGTTTATTTCTGCTGAAAAACACGTTTTGACCCTTTCTGCACACTGGGGTTAAGAGCTGAGTGTGTGGGCTCTTCTGAGCTTTGCTGTTACAAGGAGATTCAGTTGTCTGAAAAACGCGTTTATTTCGGGCTGAAAAACACGTTTTGAAAAGTGTGATGTTACTGCCCCATAACTTACATGGGGTTGACCAAACTTGCAGAAACATGTTTATTTCTGCTGAAAAACACGTTTTGACCCTTTCTGCACACTGGGGTTAAGAGCTGAGTGTGTGGGCTCTTCTGAGCCTTGCTGTTACAAGGAGATTCAGTTGTCCGAAAAAACGCGTTTATTTCGGGCTGAAAAACACCTTTTGAAAAGTGTGATGTTACTGCCCCATAACTTACATGGGGTTGACCAAACTTGCAGAAACATGTTTATTTCTGCTGAAAAACACGTTTTGACCCTTTCTGCACACTGGGGTTAAGAGCTGAGTGTGTGGGCACTTCTGAGCCTTGCTGTTACAAGGAGATTCAGTTGTCTGAAAAAACGCGTTTATTTCGGGCTGAAAAACACGTTTTGAAAAGTGTGATGTTACTGCCCCATAACTTACATGGGGTTGACCAAACTTGCAGAAACATGTTTATTTCTGCTGAAAAACACGTTTTGACCCTTTCTGCACACTGGGGTTAAGACCTGAGTGTGTGGGCTCTTCTGAGCTTTGCTGTTACAAGGAGATTCAGTTGTCTGAAAAAACGCGTTTATTTCGGGCTGAAAAACACGTTTTGAAAAGTGTGATGTTACTGCCCCATAACTTACATGGGGTTGACCAAACTTGCAGAAACATGTTTATTTCTGCTGAAAAACACGTTTTGACACTTTCTGTACACTGGGGTTAAGAGCTGAGTGTGTGGGCTCTTCTGAGCCTTGCTGTTACAAGGAGATTCAGTTGTCTGAAAAAACGCGTTTATTTCGGGCTGAAAAACACATTTTGAAAAGTGTGATGTTACTGCCCCATAACTTACATGGGGTTGACCAAACTTGCAGAAACATGTTTATTTCTGCTGAAAAACACGTTTTGACTCTTTCTGCACACTGGGGTTAAGGGCTGAGTGTGTGGGCACTTCTGAGCCTTGCTGTTACAAGTAGATTCAGCTGTCTGAAAAAACGCGTTTATTTCGGGCTGAAAAACACGTTTTGAAAAGTGTGATGTTACTGCCCCATAACTTACATGGGCTTGACCAAACTTGCAGAAACATGTTTATTTCTGCTGAAAAACACGTTTTGACCCTTTCTGCACACTGGGGTTAAGAGCTGAGTGTGTGGGCTCTTCTGATCCTTGCTGTTACAAGGAGATTCAGTTGTCTGAAAAAACGCGTTTATTTCGGGCTGAAAAACACGTTTTGAAAAGTGTGATGTTACTGCCCATAACTTACATGGGGTTGACCAAACTTGCAGAAACATGTTTATTTCTGCTGAAAAACACGTTTTGACCCTTTCTGCACACTGGGGTTAAGAGCTGAGTGTGTGGGCTCTTCTGAGCCTTGCTGTTACAAGGAGATTCATTTATCTGAAAAAACGAGTTTATTTCGGGCTGAAAAACACGTTTTGAAAAGTGTGATGTTACTGCCCCATAACTTACATGGGGTTGACCAAACTTGCAGAAACATGTTTATTTCTGCTGAAAAACACGTTTTGACTCTTTCTGCACACTGGGGTTAAGGGCTGAGTGTGTGGGCACTTCTGAGCCTTGCTGTTACAAGTAGATTCAGCTGTCTGAAAAAACGCGTTTATTTCGGGCTGAAAAACACGTTTTGAAAAGTGTGATGTTACTGCCCCATAACTTACATGGGCTTGACCAAACTTGCAGAAACATGTTTATTTCTGCTGAAAAACACGTTTTGACCCTTTCTGCACACTGGGGTTAAGAGCTGAGTGTGTGGGCTCCTCTGATCCTTGCTGTTACAAGGAGATTCAGTTGTCTGAAAAAACGCGTTTATTTCGGGCTGAAAAACACGTTTTGAAAGTGTGATGTTACTGCCCCATAACTTACATGGGGTTGACCAAACTTGCAGAAACATGTTTATTTCTGCTGAAAAACACGTTTTGACCCTTTCTGCACATGGGGTTAAGAGCTGAGTGTGTGGGCTCTTCTGAGCTTTGCTGTTACAAGGGAGATTCAGTTGTCTGAAAAAACGCGTTTATTTCGGGCTGAAAAACACTGTTTTGAAAAGTGTGATGTTACTGCCCCATAACTTACATGGGGTTGACCAAACTTGCAGAAACATGTTTATTTCTGCTGAAAAACACGTTTTGACCCTTTCTGCACACTGGGGTTAAGAGCTGAGTGTGTGGGCTCTTCTGAGCCTTGCTGTTACAAGGAGATTCATTTGTCTGAAAAAACGCGTTTATTTCGGGCTGAAAAACACCTTTTGAAAAGTGTGATGTTACTGCCCCATAACTTACATGGGGTTGACCAAACTTGCAGAAACATGTTTATTTCTGCTGAAAAACAGGTTTGAACCTTTCTGCACACTGGGGTTAAGGGCTGAGTGTGTGGGCACTTCTGAGCCCTTGGTGTTACTAGTAGATTCAGCTGTCTGAAAAAAACGCGTTTATTTCGGGCTGAAAAACACGTTTTGAAAAGTGTGATGTTACTGCCCCATAACTTACATGGGGTTGACCAAACTTGCAGAAACATGTTTATTTCTGCTGAAAAACACGTTTTCACCCTTTCTGCACACTGGAGTTAAGGGCTGAGTGTGTGGGCACTTCTGAGCCTTGCTGTTACAAGTAGATTCAGTTGTCTGAAAAAAACGCGTTTATTTCGGGCTGAAAAACACGTTTTGAAAAGTGTGATGTTACTGCCCCATAACTTACATGGGGTTGACCAAACTTGCAGAAACATGTTTATTTCTGCTGAAAAACACGTTTTGACCCTTTCTGCACACTGGGGTTAAGACCTGAGTGTGTGGGCTCTTCTGAGCCTTGCTGTTACATGGGATTCAGTTGTCTGAAAAAACGCGTTTGTTTCGGGCTGAAAAACACGTTTTGAAAAGTGTGATGTTACTGCCCCATAACTTACATGGGGTTGACCAAACTTGCAGAAACATGTTTATTTCTGCTGAAAAACACGTTTTGACCCTTTCTGCACACTGGGGTAAGAGCTGAGTGTGTGGGCACTTCTGAGCCTTGCTGTTACAAGGAGATTCAGTTGTCTGAAAAAACGCGTTTATTTCGGGCTGAAAAACACGTTTTGAAAAGTGTGATGTTACTGCCCCATAACTTACATGGGGTTGACCAAACTTGCAGAAACATGTTTATTTCTGCTGAAAAACACGTTTTGACCCTTTCTGCACACTGGGGTTAAGAGCTGAGAGTGTGGGCTCTCTGAGCCTTGCTGTTACAAGGAGATTCAGTTGTCTGAAAAAACGCGTTTATTTCGGGCTGAAAAACACGTTTTGAAAGTGTGATGTTACTGCCCCATAACTTACATGGGGTTGACCAAACTTGCAGAAACATGTTTATTTCTGCTGAAAAACACGTTTTACCCTTTCTGCACACTGGGGTTAAGACCTGAGTGTGTGGGCTCTTCTGAGCTTTGCTGTTACAAGGAGATTCAGTTGTCTGAAAAAACGCGTTTATTTCGGGCTGAAAAACACGTTTTGAAAAGTGTGATGTTACTGCCCCATAACTTACATGGGGTTGACCAAACTTGCAGAAACATGTTTATTTCTGCTGAAAAACACGTTTTCACCCTTTCTGCACACTGGAGTTAAGGGCTGAGTGTGTGGGCACTTCTGAGCCTTGCTGTTACAAGTAGATTCAGTTGTCTGAAAAAACGCGTTTATTTCGGGCTGAAAAACACGTTTTGAAAAGTGTGATGTTACTGCCCCATAACTTACATGGGGTTGACCAAACTTGCAGAAACATGTTTATTTCTGCTGAAAAACACGTTTTGACCCTTTCTGCACACTGGGGTTAAGACCTGAGTGTGTGGGCTCTTCTGAGCCTTGCTGTTACATGGGGAGTTCAGTTGTCTGAAAAAACGCGTTTATTTCGGGCTGAAAAACACGTTTTGAAAAGTGTGATGTTACTGCCCCATAACTTACATGGGGTTGACCAAACTTGCAGAAACATGTTTATTTCTGCTGAAAAACACGTTTTGACCCTTTCTGCACACTGGGGTTAAGAGCTGAGTGTGTGGGCACTTCTGAGCCTTGCTGTTACAAGGAGATTCAGTTGTCTGAAAAAACGCGTTTATTTCGGGCTGAAAAACACGTTTTGAAAAGTGTGATGTTACTGCCCCATAACTTACATGGGGTTGACCAAACTTGCAGAAACATGTTTATGTCTGCTGAAAAAACACGTTTTGACCCTTTCTGCACACTGGGGTTAAGAGCTGAGAGTGTGGGCTCTTCTGAGCCTTGCTGTTACAAGGAGATTCAGTTGTCTGAAAAACGCGTTTATTTCGGGCTGAAAACACGTTTTGAAAAGTGTGATGTTACTGCCCCATAACTTACATGGGGTTGACCAAACTTGCAGAAACATGTTTATTTCTGCTGAAAAACACGTTTTGACCCTTTCTGCACACTGGGGTTAAGAGCTGAGTGTGTGGGCTCTTCTGAGCCTTGCTGTTACAAGGAGATTCATTTGTCTGAAAAAACGCGTTTATTTCGGGCTGAAAAACACCTTTTGAAAAGTGTGATGTTACTGCCCCATAACTTACATGGGGTTGACCAAACTTGCAGAAACATGTTTATTTCTGCTGAAAAACAGGTTTGAACCTTTCTGCACACTGGGGTTAAGGGCTGAGTGTGTGGGCACTTCTGAGCCTTGGTGTTACTAGTAGATTCAGCTGTCTGAAACAACGCGTTTATTTCGGGCTGAAAAACACGTTTTGAAAAGTGTGATGTTACTGCCCCATAACTTACATGGGGTTGACCAAACTTGCAGAAACATGTTTATTTCTGCTGAAAAACACGTTTTCACCCTTTCTGCACACTGGAGTTAAGGGCTGAGTGTGTGGGCACTTCTGAGCCTTGCTGTTACAAGTAGATTCAGTTGTCTGAAAAAACGCGTTTATTTCGGGCTGAAAAACACGTTTTGAAAAGTGTGATGTTACTGCCCCATAACTTACATGGGGTTGACCAAACTTGCAGAAACATGTTTATTTCTGCTGAAAAACACGTTTTGACCCTTTCTGCACACTGGGGTTAAGACCTGAGTGTGTGGCGCTCTTCGAGCCTTGCTGTTACATGGGGATTCAGTTGTCTGAAAAAACGCGTTTATTTCGGGCTGAAAAACACGTTTTGAAAAGTGTGATGTTACTGCCCCATAACTTACATGGGGTTGACCAAACTTGCAGAAACATGTTTATTTCTGCTAAAAAACACGTTTTGACCCTTTCTGCACACTGGGGTTAAGAGCTGAGTGTGTGGGCACCTTCTGAGCCTTGCTGTTACAAGGAGATTCAGTTGTCTGAAAAAACGCGTTTATTTCGGGCTGAAAAACACGTTTTGAAAAGTGTGATGTTACTGCCCCATAACTTACATGGGGTTGACCAAACTTGCAGAAACATGTTTATTTCTGCTGAAAAACACGTTTTGACCCTTTCTGCACACTGGGGTTAAGACCTGAGTGTGTGGGCTCTTCTGAGCTTTGCTGTTACAAGGAGATTCAGTTGTCTGAAAAAACGCGTTTATTTCGGGCTGAAAAACACGTTTTGAAAAGTGTGATGTTACTGCCCCATAACTTACATGGGGTTGACCAAACTTGCAGAAACATGTTTATTTCTGCTGAAAAACACGTTTTGACCCTTTCTGCACACTGGGGTTAAGAGCTGAGTGTATGGGCTCTTCTGAGCCTTGCTGTTACAAGGAGATTCAGTTGTCTGAAAAAACGCGTTTATTTCGGGCTGAAAAACACGTTTTGAAAAGTGTGATGTTACTGCCCCATAACTTACATGGGGTTGACCAAACTTGCAGAAACATGTTTATTTCTGCTGAAAAACACGTTTTGACCCTTTCTGCACACTGGGTTAAGGGCTGAGTGTGTGGGCACTTCTGAGCCTTGCTGTTACTAGTAGAATTCAGTTGTCTGAAAAAACGCGTTTATTTCGGGCTGAAAAACACGTTTTGAAAAGTGTGATGTTACTGCCCCATAACTTACATGGGGTTGACCAAACTTGCAGAAACATGTTTATTTCTGCTGAAAAACACGTTTTGACACTTTCTGTACACTGGGGTTAAGAGCTGAGTGTGTGGGCTCTTCTGAGCCTTGCTGTTACAAGGAGATTCAGTTGTCTGAAAAAACGCGTTTATTTCGGGCTGAAAAACACATTTTTGAAAAGTGTGATGTTACTGCCCCATAACTTACATGGGGTTGACCAAACTTGCAGAAACATGTTTATTTCTGCTGAAAAACACGTTTTGACCCTTTCTGCACACTGGGGTTAAGACCTGAGTGTGTGGGCTCTTCTGAGCCTTGCTGTTACATGCGGATTCAGTTGTCTGAAAAAACGCGTTTATTTCGGGCTGAAAAACACGTTTTGAAAAGTGTGATGTTACTGCCCCATAACTTACATGGGGTTGACCAAACTTGCAGAAACATGTTTATTTCTGCTGAAAAACACGTTTTGACCCTTTCTGCACACTGGGGTTAAGAGCTGAGTGTGTGGGCACTTCTGAGCCTTGCTGTTACAAGGAGATTCAGTTGTCTGAAAAAAACGCGTTTATTTCGGGCTGAAAAACACGTTTGAAAAGTGTGATGTTACTGCCCCATAACTTACCATGGGGTTGACCAAACTTGCAGAAACATGTTTATTTCTGCTGAAAAACACGTTTTGACCCTTTCTGCACACTGGGGTTAAGAGCTGAGAGTGTGGGCTCTTCTGAGCCTTGCTGTTACAAGGAGATTCAGTTGTCTGAAAAACGCGTTTATTTCGGGCTGAAAACAAGTTTTTGAAAAGTGTGATGTTACTGCCCCATAACTTACATGGGGTTGACCAAACATGCAGAAACATGTTTATTTCTGCTGAAAAACACGTTTTGACCCTTTCTGCACACTGGGGTTAAGACCTGAGTGTGTGGGCTCTTCTGAGCTTTGCTGTTACAAGGAGATTCAGTTGTCTGAAAAAACGCGTTTATTTCGGGCTGAAAAACACGTTTTGAAAAGTGTGATGTTACTGCCCCATAACTTACATGGGTTGACCAAACTTGCAGAAACATGTTTATTTCTGCTGAAAAACACGTTTTGACCCTTTCTGCACACTGGGGTTAAGAGCTGAGTGTATGGGCTCTTCTGAGCCTTGCTGTTACAAGGAGATTCAGTTGTCTGAAAAAACGCGTTTATTTCGGGCTGAAAAACACGTTTTGAAAAGTGTGATGTTACTGCCCCATAACTTACATGGGGTTGACCAAACTTGCAGAAACATGTTTATTTCTGCTGAAAAACACGTTTTGACCCTTTCTGCACACTGGGGTTAAGGGCTGAGTGTGTGGGCACTTCTGAGCCTTGCTGTTACTAGTAGATTCAGTTGTCTGAAAAAACGCGTTTATTTCGGGCTGAAAAACACGTTTTGAAAAGTGTGATGTTACTGCCCCATAACTTACATGGGGTTGACCAAACTTGCAGAAACATGTTTATTTCTGCTGAAAAACACGTTTTGACACTTTCTGTACACTGGGGTTAAGAGCTGAGTGTGTGGGCTCTTCTGAGCCTTGCTGTTACAAGGAGATTCAGTTGTCTGAAAAAACGCGTTTATTTCGGGCTGAAAAACACATTTTGAAAAGTGTGATGTTACTGCCCCATAACTTACATGGGGTTGACCAAACTTGCAGAAACATGTTTATTTCTGCTGAAAAACACGTTTTGACCCTTTCTGCACACTGGGGTTAAGAGCTGAGTGTGTGGGCTCTTCTGATCCTTGCTGTTACAAGGAGATTCAGTTGTCTGAAAAAACGCGTTTATTTCGGGCTGAAAAACACCTTTTGAAAAGTGTGATGTTACTGCCCCATAACTTACATGGGGTTGACCAAACTTGCAGAAACATGTTTATTTCTGCTGAAAAACACGTTTTCACCCTTTCTGCACACTGGAGTTAAGGGCTGAGTGTGTGGGCACTTCTGAGCCTTGCTGTTACAAGTAGATTCAGTTGTCTGAAAAAACGCGTTTATTTCGGGCTGAAAAACACGTTTTGAAAAGTGTGATGTTACTGCCCCATAACTTACATGGGGTTGACCAAACTTGCAGAAACATGTTTATTTCTGCTGAAAAACACGTTTTGACCCTTTCTGCACACTGGGGTTAAGACCTGAGTGTGTGGGCTCTTCTGAGCTTTGCTGTTACAAGGAGATTCAGTTGTCTGAAAAAACGCGTTTATTTCGGGCTGAAAAACACGTTTTGAAAAGTGTGATGTTACTGCCCCATAACTTACATGGGGTTGACCAAACTTGCAGAAACATGTTTATTTCTGCTGAAAAACACGTTTTGACCCTTTCTGCACACTGGGGTTAAGAGCTGAGTGTATGGGCTCTTCTGAGCCTTGCTGTTACAAGGAGATTCAGTTGTCTGAAAAAACGCGTTTATTTCGGGCTGAAAAACACGTTTTGAAAAGTGTGATGTTACTGCCCCATAACTTACATGGGGTTGACCAAACTTGCAGAAACATGTTTATTTCTGCTGAAAAACACGTTTTGACCCTTTCTGCACACTGGGGTTAAGGGCTGAGTGTGTGGGCACTTCTGAGCCTTGCTGTTACTAGTAGATTCAGTTGTCTGAAAAAACGCGTTTATTTCGGGCTGAAAAACACGTTTTGAAAAGTGTGATGTTACTGCCCCATAACTTACATGGGGTTGACCAAACTTGCAGAAACATGTTTATTTCTGCTGAAAAACACGTTTTGACACTTTCTGTACACTGGGGTTAAGAGCTGAGTGTGTGGGCTCTTCTGAGCCTTGCTGTTACAAGGAGATTCAGTTGTCTGAAAAAACGCGTTTATTTCGGGCTGAAAAACACATTTTGAAAAGTGTGATGTTACTGCCCCATAACTTACATGGGGTTGACCAAACTTGCAGAAACATGTTTATTTCTGCTGAAAAACACGTTTTGACCCTTTCTGCACACTGGGGTTAAGAGCTGAGTGTGTGGGCTCTTCTGATCCTTGCTGTTACAAGGAGATTCAGTTGTCTGAAAAAACGCGTTTATTTCGGGCTGAAAAACACGTTTTGAAAAGTGTGATGTTACTGCCCATAACTTACATGGGGTTGACCAAACTTGCAGAAACATGTTTATTTCTGCTGAAAAACACGTTTTGACCCTTTCTGCACACTGGGGTTAAGAGCTGAGTGTGTGGGCTCTTCTGAGCCTTGCTGTTACAAGGAGATTCATTTGTCTGAAAAAACGCGTTTATTTCGGGCTGAAAAACACGTTTTGAAAAGTGTGATGTTACTGCCCCATAACTTACATGGGCTTGACCAAACTTGCAGAAACATGTTTATTTCTGCTGAAAAACACGTTTTGACCCTTTCTGCACACTGGGGTTAAGAGCTGAGTGTGTGGGCTCTTCTGAGCCTTGCTGTTACAAGGAGATTCATTTGTCTGAAAAAACGCGTTTATTTCGGGCTGAAAAACACGTTTTGAAAAGTGTGATGTTACTGCCCCATAACTTACATGGGGTTGACCAAACTTGCAGAAACATGTTTATTTCTGCTGAAAAACACGTTTTGACCCTTTCTGCACACTGGGGTTAAGAGCTGAGTGTGTGGGCTCTTCTGAGCCTTGCTGTTACAAGGAGATTCAGTTGTTTGAAAAAACGCGTTTATTTCGGGCTGAAAAACACCTTTTGAAAAGTGTGATGTTACTGCCCCATAACTTACATGGGGTTGACCAAACTTGCAGAAACATGTTTATTTCTGCTGAAAAACACGTTTTGACCCTTTCTGCACACTGGGGTTAAGAGCTGAGTGTGTGGGCTCTTCTGAGCTTTGCTGTTACAAGGAGATTCATTTGTCTGAAAAAACGCGTTTATTTCGGGCTGAAAAACACCTCTTGAAAAGTGTGATGTTACTGCCCCATAACTTACATGGGGTTGACCAAACTTGCAGAAACATGTTTATTTCTGCTGAAAAACACGTTTTCACCCTTTCTGCACACTGGAGTTAAGGGCTGAGTGTGTGGGCACTTCTGAGCCTTGCTGTTACAAGTAGATTCAGTTGTCTGAAAAAACGCGTTTATTTCGGGCTGAAAAACACGTTTTGAAAAGTGTGATGTTACTGCCCCATAACTTACATGGGGTTGACCAAACTTGCAGAAACATGTTTATTTCTGCTGAAAAACACGTTTTGACCCTTTCTGCACACTGGGGTTAAGACCTGAGTGTGTGGGCTCTTCTGAGCTTTGCTGTTACAAGGAGATTCAGTTGTCTGAAAAAACGCGTTTATTTCGGGCTGAAAAACACGTTTTGAAAAGTGTGATGTTACTGCCCCATAACTTACATGGGGTTGACCAAACTTGCAGAAACATGTTTATTTCTGCTGAAAAACACGTTTTGACCCTTTCTGCACACTGGGGTTAAGAGCTGAGTGTATGGGCTCTTCTGAGCCTTGCTGTTACAAGGAGATTCAGTTGTCTGAAAAAACGCGTTTATTTCGGGCTGAAAAACACGTTTTGAAAAGTGTGATGTTACTGCCCCATAACTTACATGGGGTTGACCAAACTTGCAGAAACATGTTTATTTCTGCTGAAAAACACGTTTTGACCCTTTCTGCACACTGGGGTTAAGGGCTGAGTGTGTGGGCACTTCTGAGCCTTGCTGTTACTAGTAGATTCAGTTGTCTGAAAAAACGCGTTTATTTCGGGCTGAAAAACACGTTTTGAAAAGTGTGATGTTACTGCCCCATAACTTACATGGGGTTGACCAAACTTGCAGAAACATGTTTATTTCTGCTGAAAAACACGTTTTGACACTTTCTGTACACTGGGGTTAAGAGCTGAGTGTGTGGGCTCTTCTGAGCCTTGCTGTTACAAGGAGATTCAGTTGTCTGAAAAAACGCGTTTATTTCGGGCTGAAAAACACATTTTGAAAAGTGTGATGTTACTGCCCCATAACTTACATGGGGTTGACCAAACTTGCAGAAACATGTTTATTTCTGCTGAAAAACACGTTTTGACCCTTTCTGCACACTGGGGTTAAGAGCTGAGTGTGTGGGCTCTTCTGATCCTTGCTGTTACAAGGAGATTCAGTTGTCTGAAAAAACGCGTTTATTTCGGGCTGAAAAACACGTTTTGAAAAGTGTGATGTTACTGCCCATAACTTACATGGGGTTGACCAAACTTGCAGAAACATGTTTATTTCTGCTGAAAAACACGTTTTGACCCTTTCTGCACACTGGGGTTAAGAGCTGAGTGTGTGGGCTCTTCTGAGCCTTGCTGTTACAAGGAGATTCATTTGTCTGAAAAAACGCGTTTATTTCGGGCTGAAAAACACGTTTTGAAAAGTGTGATGTTACTGCCCCATAACTTACATGGGCTTGACCAAACTTGCAGAAACATGTTTATTTCTGCTGAAAAACACGTTTTGACCCTTTCTGCACACTGGGGTTAAGAGCTGAGTGTGTGGGCTCTTCTGAGCCTTGCTGTTACAAGGAGATTCATTTGTCTGAAAAAACGCGTTTATTTCGGGCTGAAAAACACGTTTTGAAAAGTGTGATGTTACTGCCCCATAACTTACATGGGGTTGACCAAACTTGCAGAAACATGTTTATTTCTGCTGAAAAACACGTTTTGACCCTTTCTGCACACTGGGGTTAAGAGCTGAGTGTGTGGGCTCTTCTGAGCCTTGCTGTTACAAGGAGATTCAGTTGTTTGAAAAAACGCGTTTATTTCGGGCTGAAAAACACCTTTTGAAAAGTGTGATGTTACTGCCCCATAACTTACATGGGGTTGACCAAACTTGCAGAAACATGTTTATTTCTGCTGAAAAACACGTTTTGACCCTTTCTGCACACTGGGGTTAAGAGCTGAGTGTGTGGGCTCTTCTGAGCTTTGCTGTTACAAGGAGATTCATTTGTCTGAAAAAACGCGTTTATTTCGGGCTGAAAAACACCTCTTGAAAAGTGTGATGTTACTGCCCCATAACTTACATGGGGTTGACCAAACTTGCAGAAACATGTTTATTTCTGCTGAAAAACACGTTTTCACCCTTTCTGCACACTGGAGTTAAGGGCTGAGTGTGTGGGCACTTCTGAGCCTTGCTGTTACAAGTAGATTCAGTTGTCTGAAAAAACGCGTTTATTTCGGGCTGAAAAACACGTTTTGAAAAGTGTGATGTTACTGCCCCATAACTTACATGGGGTTGACCAAACTTGCAGAAACATGTTTATTTCTGCTGAAAAACACGTTTTGACCCTTTCTGCACACTGGGGTTAAGACCTGAGTGTGTGGGCTCTTCTGAGCTTTGCTGTTACAAGGAGATTCAGTTGTCTGAAAAAAACGCGTTTATTTCGGGCTGAAAAACACGTTTTGAAAAGTGTGATGTTACTGCCCCATAACTTACATGGGGTTGACCAAACTTGCAGAAACATGTTTATTTCTGCTGAAAAACACGTTTTGACCCTTTCTGCACACTGGGGTTAAGAGCTGAGTGTATGGGCTCTTCTGAGCCTTGCTGTTACAAGGAGATTCAGTTGTCTGAAAAAAACGCGTTTATTTCGGGCTGAAAAACACGTTTTGAAAAGTGTGATGTTACTGCCCCATAACTTACATGGGGTTGACCAAACTTGCAGAAACATGTTTATTTCTGCTGAAAAACACGTTTTGACCCTTTCTGCACACTGGGGTTAAGGGCTGAGTGTGTGGGCACTTTTCTGAGCCTTGCTGTTACTAGTAGATTCAGTTGTCTGAAAAAACGCGTTTATTTCGGGCTGAAAAACACGTTTTGAAAAGTGTGATGTTACTGCCCCATAACTTACATGGGGTTGACCAAACTTGCAGAAACATGTTTATTTCTGCTGAAAAACACGTTTTGACACTTTCTGTACACTGGGGTTAAGAGCTGAGTGTGTGGGCTCTTCTGAGCCTTGCTGTTACAAGGAGATTCAGTTGTCTGAAAAAACGCGTTTATTTCGGGCTGAAAAACACATTTTGAAAAGTGTGATGTTACTGCCCCATAACTTACATGGGGTTGACCAAACTTGCAGAAACATGTTTATTTCTGCTGAAAACACGTTTTGACCCTTTCTGCACACTGGGGTTAAGAGCTGAGTGTGTGGGCTCTTCTGATCCTTGCTGTTACAAGGAGATTCAGTTGTCTGAAAAAACGCGTTTATTTCGGGCTGAAAAACACGTTTTGAAAAGTGTGATGTTACTGCCCATAACTTACATGGGGTTGACCAAACTTGCAGAAACATGTTTATTTCTGCTGAAAAACACGTTTTGACCTTCTGCACACTGGGGTTAAGAGCTGAGTGTGTGGGCTCTTCTGAGCCTTGCTGTTACAAGGAGATTCATTTGTCTGAAAAAACGCGTTTATTTCGGGCTGAAAAACACGTTTTGAAAAGTGTGATGTTACTGCCCCATAACTTACATGGGCTTGACCAAACTTGCAGAAACATGTTTATTTCTGCTGAAAAACACGTTTTGACCCTTTCTGCACACTGGGGTTAAGAGCTGAGTGTGTGGGCTCTTCTGAGCCTTGCTGTTACAAGGAGATTCATTTGTCTGAAAAAACGCGTTTATTTCGGGCTGAAAAACACGTTTTGAAAAGTGTGATGTTACTGCCCCATAACTTACATGGGGTTGACCAAACTTGCAGAAACATGTTTATTTCTGCTGAAAAACACGTTTTGACCCTTTCTGCACACTGGGGTTAAGAGCTGAGTGTGTGGGCTCTTCTGAGCCTTGCTGTTACAAGGAGATTCAGTTGTTTGAAAAAACGCGTTTATTTCGGGCTGAAAAACACCTTTTGAAAAGTGTGATGTTACTGCCCCATAACTTACATGGGGTTGACCAAACTTGCAGAAACATGTTTATTTCTGCTGAAAAACACGTTTTGACCCTTTCTGCACACTGGGGTTAAGAGCTGAGTGTGTGGGCTCTTCTGAGCTTTGCTGTTACAAGGAGATTCATTTGTCTGAAAAAACGCGTTTATTTCGGGCTGAAAAACACCTCTTGAAAAGTGTGATGTTACTGCCCCATAACTTACATGGGGTTGACCAAACTTGCAGAAACATGTTTATTTCTGCTGAAAAACACGTTTTGAACCTTTCTGCACACTGGGGTTAAGGGCTGAGTGTGTGGGCACTTCTGAGCCTTGGTGTTACTAGTAGATTCAGTTGTCTGAAAAAACGCGTTTATTTCGGGCTGAAAAACACGTTTTGAAAAGTGTGATGTTACTGCCCCATAACTTACATGGGGTTGACCAAACTTGCAGAAACATGTTTATTTCGGCTGAAAAACACGTTTTCACCCTTTCTGCACACTGGAGTTAAGGGCTGAGTGTGTGGGCACTTCTGAGCCTTGCTGTTACAAGTAGATTCAGTTGTCTGAAAAAACGCGTTTATTTCGGGCTGAAAAACACGTTTTGAAAAGTGTGATGTTACTGCCCCATAACTTACATGGGGTTGACCAAACTTGCAGAAACATGTTTATTTCTGCTGAAAAACACGTTTTGACCCTTTCTGCACACTGGGGTTAAGAGCTGAGAGTGTGGGCTCTTCTGAGCCTTGCTGTTACAAGGAGATTCAGTTGTCTGAAAAAACGCGTTTATTTCGGGCTGAAAAACACGTTTTGAAAAGTGTGATGTTACTGCCCCATAACTTACATGGGCTTGACCAAACTTGCAGAAACATGTTTATTTCTGCTGAAAAACACGTTTTGACCCTTTCTGCACACTGGGGTTAAGAGCTGAGTGTGTGGGCTCTTCTGAGCATTGCTGTTACATGGGGATTCAGTTGTCTGAAAAAACGCGTTTATATCGGGCTGAAAAACACGTTTTGAAAAGTGTGATGTTACTGCCCCATAACTTACATGGGGTTGACCAAACTTGCAGAAACATGTTTATTTCTGCTGAAAAACACGTTTTGACCCTTTCTGCACACTGGGGTTAAGAGCTGAGTGTGTGGGCTCTTCTGATCCTTGCTGTTACAAGGAGATTCAGTTGTCTGAAAAAACGCGTTTATTTCGGGCTGAAAAACACGTTTTGAAAAGTGTGATGTTACTGCCCATAACTTACATGGGGTTGACCAAACTTGCAGAAACATGTTTATTTCTGCTGAAAAACACGTTTTGACCCTTTCTGCACACTGGGGTTAAGAGCTGAGTGTGTGGGCTCTTCTGAGCCTTGCTGTTACAAGGAGATTAATTTGTCTGAAAAAACGCGTTTATTTCGGGCTGAAAAACACGTTTTGAAAAGTGTGATGTTACTGCCCCATAACTTACATGGGGTTGACCAAACTTGCAGAAACATGTTTATTTCTGCTGAAAAACACGTTTTGACCCTTTCTGCACACTGGGGTTAAGAGCTGAGTGTGTGGGCTCTTCTGAGCCTTGCTGTTACAAGGAGATTAATTTGTCTGAAAAAACGCGTTTATTTCGGGCTGAAAAACACGTTTTGAAAAGTGTGATGTTACTGCCCCATAACTTACATGGGGTTGACCAAACTTGCAGAAACATGTTTATTTCTGCTGAAAAACACGTTTTCACCCTTTCTGCACACTGGAGTTAAGGGCTGAGTGTGTGGGCACTTCTGAGCCTTGCTGTTACAAGTAGATTCAGTTGTCTGAAAAAACGCGTTTATTTCGGGCTGAAAAACACGTTTTGAAAAGTGTGATGTTACTGCCCCATAACTTACATGGGGTTGACCAAACTTGCAGAAACATGTTTATTTCTGCTGAAAAACACGTTTTGACCCTTTCTGCACACTGGGGTTAAGACCTGAGTGTGTGGGCTCTTCTGAGCTTTGCTGTTACAAGGAGATTCAGTTGTCTGAAAAAACGCGTTTATTTCGGGCTGAAAAACACGTTTTGAAAAGTGTGATGTTACTGCCCCATAACTTACATGGGGTTGACCAAACTTGCAGAAACATGTTTATTTCTGCTGAAAAACACGTTTTGACCCTTTCTGCACACTGGGGTTAAGAGCTGAGTGTATGGGCTCTTCTGAGCCTTGCTGTTACAAGGAGATTCAGTTGTCTGAAAAAACGCGTTTATTTCGGGCTGAAAAACACGTTTTGAAAAGTGTGATGTTACTGCCCCATAACTTACATGGGGTTGACCAAACTTGCAGAAACATGTTTATTTCTGCTGAAAAACACGTTTTGACCCTTTCTGCACACTGGGGTTAAGGGCTGAGTGTGTGGGCACTTCTGAGCCTTGCTGTTACTAGTAGATTCAGTTGTCTGAAAAAACGCGTTTATTTCGGGCTGAAAAACACGTTTTGAAAAGTGTGATGTTACTGCCCCATAACTTACATGGGGTTGACCAAACTTGCAGAAACATGTTTATTTCTGCTGAAAAACACGTTTTGACACTTTCTGTACACTGGGGTTAAGAGCTGAGTGTGTGGGCTCTTCTGAGCCTTGCTGTTACAAGGAGATTCAGTTGTCTGAAAAAACGCGTTTATTTCGGGCTGAAAAACACATTTTGAAAAGTGTGATGTTACTGCCCCATAACTTACATGGGGTTGACCAAACTTGCAGAAACATGTTTATTTCTGCTGAAAAACACGTTTTGACCCTTTCTGCACACTGGGGTTAAGAGCTGAGTGTGTGGGCTCTTCTGATCCTTGCTGTTACAAGGAGATTCAGTTGTCTGAAAAAACGCGTTTATTTCGGGCTGAAAAACACGTTTTGAAAAGTGTGATGTTACTGCCCATAACTTACATGGGGTTGACCAAACTTGCAGAAACATGTTTATTTCTGCTGAAAAACACGTTTTGACCCTTTCTGCACACTGGGGTTAAGAGCTGAGTGTGTGGGCTCTTCTGAGCCTTGCTGTTACAAGGAGATTCATTTGTCTGAAAAAACGCGTTTATTTCGGGCTGAAAAACACGTTTTGAAAAGTGTGATGTTACTGCCCCATAACTTACATGGGCTTGACCAAACTTGCAGAAACATGTTTATTTCTGCTGAAAAACACGTTTTGACCCTTTCTGCACACTGGGGTTAAGAGCTGAGTGTGTGGGCTCTTCTGAGCCTTGCTGTTACAAGGAGATTCATTTGTCTGAAAAAACGCGTTTATTTCGGGCTGAAAAACACGTTTTGAAAAGTGTGATGTTACTGCCCCATAACTTACATGGGGTTGACCAAACTTGCAGAAACATGTTTATTTCTGCTGAAAAACACGTTTTGACCCTTTCTGCACACTGGGGTTAAGAGCTGAGTGTGTGGGCTCTTCTGAGCCTTGCTGTTACAAGGAGATTCAGTTGTCTGAAAAAACGCGTTTATTTCGGGCTGAAAAACACCTTTTGAAAAGTGTGATGTTACTGCCCCATAACTTACATGGGGTTGACCAAACTTGCAGAAACATGTTTATTTCTGCTGAAAAACACGTTTTGACCCTTTCTGCACACTGGGGTTAAGAGCTGAGTGTGTGGGCTCTTCTGAGCTTTGCTGTTACAAGGAGATTCATTTGTCTGAAAAAACGCGTTTATTTCGGGCTGAAAAACACCTCTTGAAAAGTGTGATGTTACTGCCCCATAACTTACATGGGGTTGACCAAACTTGCAGAAACATGTTTATTTCTGCTGAAAAACACGTTTTGAACCTTTCTGCACACTGGGGTTAAGGGCTGAGTGTGTGGGCACTTCTGAGCCTTGGTGTTACTAGTAGATTCAGTTGTCTGAAAAAACGCGTTTATTTCGGGCTGAAAAACACGTTTTGAAAAGTGTGATGTTACTGCCCCATAACTTACATGGGCTTGACCAAACTTGCAGAAACATGTTTATTTCTGCTGAAAAACACGTTTTGACCCTTTCTGCACACTGGGGTTAAGAGCTGAGTGTGTGGGCTCTTCTGAGCATTGCTGTTACATGGGGATTCAGTTGTCTGAAAAAACGCGTTTATATCGGGCTGAAAAACACGTTTTGAAAAGTGTGATGTTACTGCCCCATAACTTACATGGGGTTGACCAAACTTGCAGAAACATGTTTATTTCTGCTGAAAAACACGTTTTGACCCTTTCTGCACACTGGGGTTAAGAGCTGAGTGTGTGGGCTCTTCTGATCCTTGCTGTTACAAGGAGATTCAGTTGTCTGAAAAAACGCGTTTATTTCGGGCTGAAAAACACGTTTTGAAAAGTGTGATGTTACTGCCCATAACTTACATGGGGTTGACCAAACTTGCAGAAACATGTTTATTTCTGCTGAAAAACACGTTTTGACCCTTTCTGCACACTGGGGTTAAGAGCTGAGTGTGTGGGCTCTTCTGAGCCTTGCTGTTACAAGGAGATTAATTTGTCTGAAAAAACGCGTTTATTTCGGGCTGAAAAACACGTTTTGAAAAGTGTGATGTTACTGCCCCATAACTTACATGGGGTTGACCAAACTTGCAGAAACATGTTTATTTCTGCTGAAAAACACGTTTTCACCCTTTCTGCACACTGGAGTTAAGGGCTGAGTTTGTGGGCACTTCTGAGCCTTGCTGTTACAAGTAGATTCAGTTGTCTGAAAAAACGCGTTTATTTCGGGCTGAAAAACACGTTTTGAAAAGTGTGATGTTACTGCCCCATAACTTACATGGGGTTGACCAAACTTGCAGAAACATGTTTATTTCTGCTGAAAAACACGTTTTGACCCTTTCTGCACACTGGGGTTAAGACCTGAGTGTGTGGGCTCTTCTGAGCCTTGCTGTTACATGGGGATTCAGTTGTCTGAAAAAACGCGTTTATTTCGGGCTGAAAAACACGTTTTGAAAAGTGTGATGTTACTGCCCCATAACTTACATGGGGTTGACCAAACTTGCAGAAACATGTTTATTTCTGCTGAAAAACACGTTTTGACCCTTTCTGCACACTGGGGTTAAGAGCTGAGTTTGTGGGCACTTCTGAGCCTTGCTGTTACAAGGAGATTCAGTTGTCTGAAAAAACTTATTTCGGGCTAAAAAACACGTTTTGAAAAGTGGGATGTTACTGCCCCATAACTTACATGGGGTTGACCAAACTTGCAGAAACATGTTTATTTCTGCTGAAAAACACGTTTTGACCCTTTCTGCACACTGGGGTTAAGAGCTGAGAGTGTGGGCTCTTCTGAGCCTTGCTGTTACATGGGGATTCAGTTGTCTGAAAAAACGCGTTTATTTCGGGCTGAAAAACTCGTTTTGAAAAGTGTGATGTTACTGCCCCATAACTTACATGGGGTTGACCAAACTTGCAGAAACATGTTTATTTCTGCTGAAAAACACGTTTTGACACTTTCTGTACACTGGGGTTAAGAGCTGAGTGTGTGGACTCTTCTGAGCCTTGCTGTTACATGGGGATTCAGTTGTCTGAAAAAACACGTTTATTTCGGGCTGAAAAACACGTTTTGAAAAGTGTGATGTTACTGCCCCATAACTTACATGGGGTTGACCAAACTTGCAGAAACATGTTTATTTCTGCTGAAAAACACGTTTTGACCCTTTCTGCAAACTGGGGTTAAGAGCTGAGTGTGTGGGCTCTTCTGAGCCTTGCTGTTACAAGGAGAATCAGTTGTCTGAAAAAACGCGTTTATTTCGGGCTGAAAAACACGTTTTGAAAAGTGTGATGTTACTGCCCCATAACTTACATGGGGTTGACCAAACTTGCAGAAACATGTTTATTTCTGCTGAAAAACACGTTTTCACCCTTTCTGCACACTGGAGTTAAGGGCTGAGTGTGTGGGCACTTCTGAGCCTTGCTGTTACAAGGAGATTCAGTTGTCTGAAAAAACTTATTTCGGGCTAAAAAACACGTTTTGAAAAGTGGGATGTTACTGCCCCATAACTTACATGGGGTTGACCAAACTTGCAGAAACATGTTTATTTCTGCTGAAAAACACGTTTTGACCCTTTCTGCACACTGGGGTTAAGAGCTGAGTGTATGGGCTCTTCTGAGCCTTGCTGTTACAAGGAGATTCAGTTGTCTGAAAAAACGCGTTTATTTTGGGCTGAAAAACACGTTTTGAAAAGTGTGATGTTACTGCCCCATAACTTACATGGGGTTGACCAAACTTGCAGAAACATGTTTATTTCTGCTGAAAAACACGTTTTGACCCTTTCTGCACACTGGGGTTAAGAGCTGAGTGTATGGGCTCTTCTGAGCCTTGCTGTTACAAGGAGATTCAGTTGTCTGAAAAAACGCGTTTATTTCGGGCTGAAAAACACGTTTTGAAAAGTGTGATGTTACTGCCCCATAACTTACATGGGGTTGACCAAACTTGCAGAAACATGTTTATTTCTGCTGAAAAACACGTTTTGACCCTTTCTGCACACTGGGGTTAAGGGCTGAGTGTGTGGGCACTTCTGAGCCTTGCTGTTACTAGTAGATTCAGTTGTCTGAAAAAACGCGTTTATTTCGGGCTGAAAAACACGTTTTGAAAAGTGTGATGTTACTGCCCCATAACTTACATGGGGTTGACCAAACTTGCAGAAACATGTTTATTTCTGCTGAAAAACACGTTTTGACACTTTCTGTACACTGGGGTTAAGAGCTGAGTGTGTGGGCTCTTCTGAGCCTTGCTGTTACAAGGAGATTCAGTTGTCTGAAAAAACGCGTTTATTTCGGGCTGAAAAACACATTTTGAAAAGTGTGATGTTACTGCCCCATAACTTACATGGGGTTGACCAAACTTGCAGAAACATGTTTATTTCTGCTGAAAAACACGTTTTGACCCTTTCTGCACACTGGGGTTAAGAGCTGAGTGTGTGGGCTCTTCTGATCCTTGCTGTTACAAGGAGATTCAGTTGTCTGAAAAAACGCGTTTATTTCGGGCTGAAAAACACCTTTTGAAAAGTGTGATGTTACTGCCCCATAACTTACATGGGGTTGACCAAACTTGCAGAAACATGTTTATTTCTGCTGAAAAACACGTTTTCACCCTTTCTGCACACTGGAGTTAAGGGCTGAGTGTGTGGGCACTTCTGAGCCTTGCTGTTACAAGTAGATTCAGTTGTCTGAAAAAACGCGTTTATTTCGGGCTGAAAAACACGTTTTGAAAAGTGTGATGTTACTGCCCCATAACTTACATGGGGTTGACCAAACTTGCAGAAACATGTTTATTTCTGCTGAAAAACACGTTTTGACCCTTTCTGCACACTGGGGTTAAGACCTGAGTGTGTGGGCTCTTCTGAGCTTTGCTGTTACAAGGAGATTCAGTTGTCTGAAAAAACGCGTTTATTTCGGGCTGAAAAACACGTTTTGAAAAGTGTGATGTTACTGCCCCATAACTTACATGGGGTTGACCAAACTTGCAGAAACATGTTTATTTCTGCTGAAAAACACGTTTTGACCCTTTCTGCACACTGGGGTTAAGAGCTGAGTGTATGGGCTCTTCTGAGCCTTGCTGTTACAAGGAGATTCAGTTGTCTGAAAAAACGCGTTTATTTCGGGCTGAAAAACACGTTTTGAAAAGTGTGATGTTACTGCCCCATAACTTACATGGGGTTGACCAAACTTGCAGAAACATGTTTATTTCTGCTGAAAAACACGTTTTGACCCTTTCTGCACACTGGGGTTAAGGGCTGAGTGTGTGGGCACTTCTGAGCCTTGCTGTTACTAGTAGATTCAGTTGTCTGAAAAAACGCGTTTATTTCGGGCTGAAAAACACGTTTTGAAAAGTGTGATGTTACTGCCCCATAACTTACATGGGGTTGACCAAACTTGCAGAAACATGTTTATTTCTGCTGAAAAACACGTTTTGACACTTTCTGTACACTGGGGTTAAGAGCTGAGTGTGTGGGCTCTTCTGAGCCTTGCTGTTACAAGGAGATTCAGTTGTCTGAAAAAACGCGTTTATTTCGGGCTGAAAAACACATTTTGAAAAGTGTGATGTTACTGCCCCATAACTTACATGGGGTTGACCAAACTTGCAGAAACATGTTTATTTCTGCTGAAAAACACGTTTTGACCCTTTCTGCACACTGGGGTTAAGAGCTGAGTGTGTGGGCTCTTCTGATCCTTGCTGTTACAAGGAGATTCAGTTGTCTGAAAAAACGCGTTTATTTCGGGCTGAAAAACACGTTTTGAAAAGTGTGATGTTACTGCCCATAACTTACATGGGGTTGACCAAACTTGCAGAAACATGTTTATTTCTGCTGAAAAACACGTTTTGACCCTTTCTGCACACTGGGGTTAAGAGCTGAGTGTGTGGGCTCTTCTGAGCCTTGCTGTTACAAGGAGATTCATTTGTCTGAAAAAACGCGTTTATTTCGGGCTGAAAAACACGTTTTGAAAAGTGTGATGTTACTGCCCCATAACTTACATGGGCTTGACCAAACTTGCAGAAACATGTTTATTTCTGCTGAAAAACACGTTTTGACCCTTTCTGCACACTGGGGTTAAGAGCTGAGTGTGTGGGCTCTTCTGAGCCTTGCTGTTACAAGGAGATTCATTTGTCTGAAAAAACGCGTTTATTTCGGGCTGAAAAACACGTTTTGAAAAGTGTGATGTTACTGCCCCATAACTTACATGGGGTTGACCAAACTTGCAGAAACATGTTTATTTCTGCTGAAAAACACGTTTTGACCCTTTCTGCACACTGGGGTTAAGAGCTGAGTGTGTGGGCTCTTCTGAGCCTTGCTGTTACAAGGAGATTCAGTTGTTTGAAAAAACGCGTTTATTTCGGGCTGAAAAACACCTTTTGAAAAGTGTGATGTTACTGCCCCATAACTTACATGGGGTTGACCAAACTTGCAGAAACATGTTTATTTCTGCTGAAAAACACGTTTTGACCCTTTCTGCACACTGGGGTTAAGAGCTGAGTGTGTGGGCTCTTCTGAGCTTTGCTGTTACAAGGAGATTCATTTGTCTGAAAAAACGCGTTTATTTCGGGCTGAAAAACACCTCTTGAAAAGTGTGATGTTACTGCCCCATAACTTACATGGGGTTGACCAAACTTGCAGAAACATGTTTATTTCTGCTGAAAAACACGTTTTCACCCTTTCTGCACACTGGAGTTAAGGGCTGAGTGTGTGGGCACTTCTGAGCCTTGCTGTTACAAGTAGATTCAGTTGTCTGAAAAAACGCGTTTATTTCGGGCTGAAAAACACGTTTTGAAAAGTGTGATGTTACTGCCCCATAACTTACATGGGGTTGACCAAACTTGCAGAAACATGTTTATTTCTGCTGAAAAACACGTTTTGACCCTTTCTGCACACTGGGGTTAAGACCTGAGTGTGTGGGCTCTTCTGAGCTTTGCTGTTACAAGGAGATTCAGTTGTCTGAAAAAACGCGTTTATTTCGGGCTGAAAAACACGTTTTGAAAAGTGTGATGTTACTGCCCCATAACTTACATGGGGTTGACCAAACTTGCAGAAACATGTTTATTTCTGCTGAAAAACACGTTTTGACCCTTTCTGCACACTGGGGTTAAGAGCTGAGTGTATGGGCTCTTCTGAGCCTTGCTGTTACAAGGAGATTCAGTTGTCTGAAAAAACGCGTTTATTTCGGGCTGAAAAACACGTTTTGAAAAGTGTGATGTTACTGCCCCATAACTTACATGGGGTTGACCAAACTTGCAGAAACATGTTTATTTCTGCTGAAAAACACGTTTTGACCCTTTCTGCACACTGGGGTTAAGGGCTGAGTGTGTGGGCACTTCTGAGCCTTGCTGTTACTAGTAGATTCAGTTGTCTGAAAAAACGCGTTTATTTCGGGCTGAAAAACACGTTTTGAAAAGTGTGATGTTACTGCCCCATAACTTACATGGGGTTGACCAAACTTGCAGAAACATGTTTATTTCTGCTGAAAAACACGTTTTGACACTTTCTGTACACTGGGGTTAAGAGCTGAGTGTGTGGGCTCTTCTGAGCCTTGCTGTTACAAGGAGATTCAGTTGTCTGAAAAAACGCGTTTATTTCGGGCTGAAAAACACATTTTGAAAAGTGTGATGTTACTGCCCCATAACTTACATGGGGTTGACCAAACTTGCAGAAACATGTTTATTTCTGCTGAAAAACACGTTTTGACCCTTTCTGCACACTGGGGTTAAGAGCTGAGTGTGTGGGCTCTTCTGATCCTTGCTGTTACAAGGAGATTCAGTTGTCTGAAAAAACGCGTTTATTTCGGGCTGAAAAACACGTTTTGAAAAGTGTGATGTTACTGCCCATAACTTACATGGGGTTGACCAAACTTGCAGAAACATGTTTATTTCTGCTGAAAAACACGTTTTGACCCTTTCTGCACACTGGGGTTAAGAGCTGAGTGTGTGGGCTCTTCTGAGCCTTGCTGTTACAAGGAGATTCATTTGTCTGAAAAAACGCGTTTATTTCGGGCTGAAAAACACGTTTTGAAAAGTGTGATGTTACTGCCCCATAACTTACATGGGCTTGACCAAACTTGCAGAAACATGTTTATTTCTGCTGAAAAACACGTTTTGACCCTTTCTGCACACTGGGGTTAAGAGCTGAGTGTGTGGGCTCTTCTGAGCCTTGCTGTTACAAGGAGATTCATTTGTCTGAAAAAACGCGTTTATTTCGGGCTGAAAAACACGTTTTGAAAAGTGTGATGTTACTGCCCCATAACTTACATGGGGTTGACCAAACTTGCAGAAACATGTTTATTTCTGCTGAAAAACACGTTTTGACCCTTTCTGCACACTGGGGTTAAGAGCTGAGTGTGTGGGCTCTTCTGAGCCTTGCTGTTACAAGGAGATTCAGTTGTTTGAAAAAACGCGTTTATTTCGGGCTGAAAAACACCTTTTGAAAAGTGTGATGTTACTGCC
This sequence comes from Lepisosteus oculatus, assembly GCF_040954835.1. Classification (NCBI taxonomy): domain Eukaryota; kingdom Metazoa; phylum Chordata; class Actinopteri; order Semionotiformes; family Lepisosteidae; genus Lepisosteus; species Lepisosteus oculatus. Next base: position 47,789 of record NW_027167882.1, read on the forward strand.
CCATAACTTACATGGGGTTGACCAAACTTGCAGAAACATGTTTATTTCTGCTGAAAAACACGTTTTGACCCTTTCTGCACACTGGGGTTAAGAGCTGAGTGTGTGGGCTCTTCTGAGCTTTGCTGTTACAAGGAGATTCATTTGTCTGAAAAAACGCGTTTATTTCGGGCTGAAAAACACCTCTTGAAAAGTGTGATGTTACTGCCCCATAACTTACATGGGGTTGACCAAACTTGCAGAAACATGTTTATTTCTGCTGAAAAACACGTTTTCACCCTTTCTGCACACTGGAGTTAAGGGCTGAGTGTGTGGGCACTTCTGAGCCTTGCTGTTACAAGTAGATTCAGTTGTCTGAAAAAACGCGTTTATTTCGGGCTGAAAAACACGTTTTGAAAAGTGTGATGTTACTGCCCCATAACTTACATGGGGTTGACCAAACTTGCAGAAACATGTTTATTTCTGCTGAAAAACACGTTTTGACCCTTTCTGCACACTGGGGTTAAGACCTGAGTGTGTGGGCTCTTCTGAGCTTTGCTGTTACAAGGAGATTCAGTTGTCTGAAAAAACGCGTTTATTTCGGGCTGAAAAACACGTTTTGAAAAGTGTGATGTTACTGCCCCATAACTTACATGGGGTTGACCAAACTTGCAGAAACATGTTTATTTCTGCTGAAAAACACGTTTTGACCCTTTCTGCACACTGGGGTTAAGAGCTGAGTGTATGGGCTCTTCTGAGCCTTGCTGTTACAAGGAGATTCAGTTGTCTGAAAAAACGCGTTTATTTCGGGCTGAAAAACACGTTTTGAAAAGTGTGATGTTACTGCCCCATAACTTACATGGGGTTGACCAAACTTGCAGAAACATGTTTATTTCTGCTGAAAAACACGTTTTGACCCTTTCTGCACACTGGGGTTAAGGGCTGAGTGTGTGGGCACTTCTGAGCCTTGCTGTTACTAGTAGATTCAGTTGTCTGAAAAAACGCGTTTATTTCGGGCTGAAAAACACGTTTTGAAAAGTGTGATGTTACTGCCCCATAACTTACATGGGGTTGACCAAACTTGCAGAAACATGTTTATTTCTGCTGAAAAACACGTTTTGACACTTTCTGTACACTGGGGTTAAGAGCTGAGTGTGTGGGCTCTTCTGAGCCTTGCTGTTACAAGGAGATTCAGTTGTCTGAAAAAACGCGTTTATTTCGGGCTGAAAAACACATTTTGAAAAGTGTGATGTTACTGCCCCATAACTTACATGGGGTTGACCAAACTTGCAGAAACATGTTTATTTCTGCTGAAAAACACGTTTTGACCCTTTCTGCACACTGGGGTTAAGAGCTGAGTGTGTGGGCTCTTCTGATCCTTGCTGTTACAAGGAGATTCAGTTGTCTGAAAAAACGCGTTTATTTCGGGCTGAAAAACACGTTTTGAAAAGTGTGATGTTACTGCCCATAACTTACATGGGGTTGACCAAACTTGCAGAAACATGTTTATTTCTGCTGAAAAACACGTTTTGACCCTTTCTGCACACTGGGGTTAAGAGCTGAGTGTGTGGGCTCTTCTGAGCCTTGCTGTTACAAGGAGATTCATTTGTCTGAAAAAACGCGTTTATTTCGGGCTGAAAAACACGTTTTGAAAAGTGTGATGTTACTGCCCCATAACTTACATGGGCTTGACCAAACTTGCAGAAACATGTTTATTTCTGCTGAAAAACACGTTTTGACCCTTTCTGCACACTGGGGTTAAGAGCTGAGTGTGTGGGCTCTTCTGAGCCTTGCTGTTACAAGGAGATTCATTTGTCTGAAAAAACGCGTTTATTTCGGGCTGAAAAACACGTTTTGAAAAGTGTGATGTTACTGCCCCATAACTTACATGGGGTTGACCAAACTTGCAGAAACATGTTTATTTCTGCTGAAAAACACGTTTTGACCCTTTCTGCACACTGGGGTTAAGAGCTGAGTGTGTGGGCTCTTCTGAGCCTTGCTGTTACAAGGAGATTCAGTTGTTTGAAAAAACGCGTTTATTTCGGGCTGAAAAACACCTTTTGAAAAGTGTGATGTTACTGCCCCATAACTTACATGGGGTTGACCAAACTTGCAGAAACATGTTTATTTCTGCTGAAAAACACGTTTTGACCCTTTCTGCACACTGGGGTTAAGAGCTGAGTGTGTGGGCTCTTCTGAGCTTTGCTGTTACAAGGAGATTCATTTGTCTGAAAAAACGCGTTTATTTCGGGCTGAAAAACACCTCTTGAAAAGTGTGATGTTACTGCCCCATAACTTACATGGGGTTGACCAAACTTGCAGAAACATGTTTATTTCTGCTGAAAAACACGTTTTGAACCTTTCTGCACACTGGGGTTAAGGGCTGAGTGTGTGGGCACTTCTGAGCCTTGGTGTTACTAGTAGATTCAGTTGTCTGAAAAAACGCGTTTATTTCGGGCTGAAAAACACGTTTTGAAAAGTGTGATGTTACTGCCCCATAACTTACATGGGGTTGACCAAACTTGCAGAAACATGTTTATTTCGGCTGAAAAACACGTTTTCACCCTTTCTGCACACTGGAGTTAAGGGCTGAGTGTGTGGGCACTTCTGAGCCTTGCTGTTACAAGTAGATTCAGTTGTCTGAAAAAACGCGTTTATTTCGGGCTGAAAAACACGTTTTGAAAAGTGTGATGTTACTGCCCCATAACTTACATGGGGTTGACCAAACTTGCAGAAACATGTTTATTTCTGCTGAAAAACACGTTTTGACCCTTTCTGCACACTGGGGTTAAGAGCTGAGAGTGTGGGCTCTTCTGAGCCTTGCTGTTACAAGGAGATTCAGTTGTCTGAAAAAACGCGTTTATTTCGGGCTGAAAAACACGTTTTGAAAAGTGTGATGTTACTGCCCCATAACTTACATGGGCTTGACCAAACTTGCAGAAACATGTTTATTTCTGCTGAAAAACACGTTTTGACCCTTTCTGCACACTGGGGTTAAGAGCTGAGTGTGTGGGCTCTTCTGAGCATTGCTGTTACATGGGGATTCAGTTGTCTGAAAAAACGCGTTTATATCGGGCTGAAAAACACGTTTTGAAAAGTGTGATGTTACTGCCCCATAACTTACATGGGGTTGACCAAACTTGCAGAAACATGTTTATTTCTGCTGAAAAACACGTTTTGACCCTTTCTGCACACTGGGGTTAAGAGCTGAGTGTGTGGGCTCTTCTGATCCTTGCTGTTACAAGGAGATTCAGTTGTCTGAAAAAACGCGTTTATTTCGGGCTGAAAAACACGTTTTGAAAAGTGTGATGTTACTGCCCATAACTTACATGGGGTTGACCAAACTTGCAGAAACATGTTTATTTCTGCTGAAAAACACGTTTTGACCCTTTCTGCACACTGGGGTTAAGAGCTGAGTGTGTGGGCTCTTCTGAGCCTTGCTGTTACAAGGAGATTAATTTGTCTGAAAAAACGCGTTTATTTCGGGCTGAAAAACACGTTTTGAAAAGTGTGATGTTACTGCCCCATAACTTACATGGGGTTGACCAAACTTGCAGAAACATGTTTATTTCTGCTGAAAAACACGTTTTGACCCTTTCTGCACACTGGGGTTAAGAGCTGAGTGTGTGGGCTCTTCTGAGCCTTGCTGTTACAAGGAGATTAATTTGTCTGAAAAAACGCGTTTATTTCGGGCTGAAAAACACGTTTTGAAAAGTGTGATGTTACTGCCCCATAACTTACATGGGGTTGACCAAACTTGCAGAAACATGTTTATTTCTGCTGAAAAACACGTTTTCACCCTTTCTGCACACTGGAGTTAAGGGCTGAGTGTGTGGGCACTTCTGAGCCTTGCTGTTACAAGTAGATTCAGTTGTCTGAAAAAACGCGTTTATTTCGGGCTGAAAAACACGTTTTGAAAAGTGTGATGTTACTGCCCCATAACTTACATGGGGTTGACCAAACTTGCAGAAACATGTTTATTTCTGCTGAAAAACACGTTTTGACCCTTTCTGCACACTGGGGTTAAGACCTGAGTGTGTGGGCTCTTCTGAGCTTTGCTGTTACAAGGAGATTCAGTTGTCTGAAAAAACGCGTTTATTTCGGGCTGAAAAACACGTTTTGAAAAGTGTGATGTTACTGCCCCATAACTTACATGGGGTTGACCAAACTTGCAGAAACATGTTTATTTCTGCTGAAAAACACGTTTTGACCCTTTCTGCACACTGGGGTTAAGAGCTGAGTGTATGGGCTCTTCTGAGCCTTGCTGTTACAAGGAGATTCAGTTGTCTGAAAAAACGCGTTTATTTCGGGCTGAAAAACACGTTTTGAAAAGTGTGATGTTACTGCCCCATAACTTACATGGGGTTGACCAAACTTGCAGAAACATGTTTATTTCTGCTGAAAAACACGTTTTGACCCTTTCTGCACACTGGGGTTAAGGGCTGAGTGTGTGGGCACTTCTGAGCCTTGCTGTTACTAGTAGATTCAGTTGTCTGAAAAAACGCGTTTATTTCGGGCTGAAAAACACGTTTTGAAAAGTGTGATGTTACTGCCCCATAACTTACATGGGGTTGACCAAACTTGCAGAAACATGTTTATTTCTGCTGAAAAACACGTTTTGACACTTTCTGTACACTGGGGTTAAGAGCTGAGTGTGTGGGCTCTTCTGAGCCTTGCTGTTACAAGGAGATTCAGTTGTCTGAAAAAACGCGTTTATTTCGGGCTGAAAAACACATTTTGAAAAGTGTGATGTTACTGCCCCATAACTTACATGGGGTTGACCAAACTTGCAGAAACATGTTTATTTCTGCTGAAAAACACGTTTTGACCCTTTCTGCACACTGGGGTTAAGAGCTGAGTGTGTGGGCTCTTCTGATCCTTGCTGTTACAAGGAGATTCAGTTGTCTGAAAAAACGCGTTTATTTCGGGCTGAAAAACACGTTTTGAAAAGTGTGATGTTACTGCCCATAACTTACATGGGGTTGACCAAACTTGCAGAAACATGTTTATTTCTGCTGAAAAACACGTTTTGACCCTTTCTGCACACTGGGGTTAAGAGCTGAGTGTGTGGGCTCTTCTGAGCCTTGCTGTTACAAGGAGATTCATTTGTCTGAAAAAACGCGTTTATTTCGGGCTGAAAAACACGTTTTGAAAAGTGTGATGTTACTGCCCCATAACTTACATGGGCTTGACCAAACTTGCAGAAACATGTTTATTTCTGCTGAAAAACACGTTTTGACCCTTTCTGCACACTGGGGTTAAGAGCTGAGTGTGTGGGCTCTTCTGAGCCTTGCTGTTACAAGGAGATTCATTTGTCTGAAAAAACGCGTTTATTTCGGGCTGAAAAACACGTTTTGAAAAGTGTGATGTTACTGCCCCATAACTTACATGGGGTTGACCAAACTTGCAGAAACATGTTTATTTCTGCTGAAAAACACGTTTTGACCCTTTCTGCACACTGGGGTTAAGAGCTGAGTGTGTGGGCTCTTCTGAGCCTTGCTGTTACAAGGAGATTCAGTTGTCTGAAAAAACGCGTTTATTTCGGGCTGAAAAACACCTTTTGAAAAGTGTGATGTTACTGCCCCATAACTTACATGGGGTTGACCAAACTTGCAGAAACATGTTTATTTCTGCTGAAAAACACGTTTTGACCCTTTCTGCACACTGGGGTTAAGGGCTGAGTGTGTGGGCACTTCTGAGCCTTGCTGTTACTAGTAGATTCAGTTGTCTGAAAAAACGCGTTTATTTCGGGCTGAAAAACACGTTTTGAAAAGTGTGATGTTACTGCCCCATAACTTACATGGGGTTGACCAAACTTGCAGAAACATGTTTATTTCTGCTGAAAAACACGTTTTGACACTTTCTGTACACTGGGGTTAAGAGCTGAGTGTGTGGGCTCTTCTGAGCCTTGCTGTTACAAGGAGATTCAGTTGTCTGAAAAAACGCGTTTATTTCGGGCTGAAAAACACATTTTGAAAAGTGTGATGTTACTGCCCCATAACTTACATGGGGTTGACCAAACTTGCAGAAACATGTTTATTTCTGCTGAAAAACACGTTTTGACCCTTTCTGCACACTGGGGTTAAGAGCTGAGTGTGTGGGCTCTTCTGATCCTTGCTGTTACAAGGAGATTCAGTTGTCTGAAAAAACGCGTTTATTTCGGGCTGAAAAACACGTTTTGAAAAGTGTGATGTTACTGCCCATAACTTACATGGGGTTGACCAAACTTGCAGAAACATGTTTATTTCTGCTGAAAAACACGTTTTGACCCTTTCTGCACACTGGGGTTAAGAGCTGAGTGTGTGGGCTCTTCTGAGCCTTGCTGTTACAAGGAGATTCATTTGTCTGAAAAAACGCGTTTATTTCGGGCTGAAAAACACGTTTTGAAAAGTGTGATGTTACTGCCCCATAACTTACATGGGCTTGACCAAACTTGCAGAAACATGTTTATTTCTGCTGAAAAACACGTTTTGACCCTTTCTGCACACTGGGGTTAAGAGCTGAGTGTGTGGGCTCTTCTGAGCCTTGCTGTTACAAGGAGATTCATTTGTCTGAAAAAACGCGTTTATTTCGGGCTGAAAAACACGTTTTGAAAAGTGTGATGTTACTGCCCCATAACTTACATGGGGTTGACCAAACTTGCAGAAACATGTTTATTTCTGCTGAAAAACACGTTTTGACCCTTTCTGCACACTGGGGTTAAGAGCTGAGTGTGTGGGCTCTTCTGAGCCTTGCTGTTACAAGGAGATTCAGTTGTTTGAAAAAACGCGTTTATTTCGGGCTGAAAAACACCTTTTGAAAAGTGTGATGTTACTGCCCCATAACTTACATGGGGTTGACCAAACTTGCAGAAACATGTTTATTTCTGCTGAAAAACACGTTTTGACCCTTTCTGCACACTGGGGTTAAGAGCTGAGTGTGTGGGCTCTTCTGAGCTTTGCTGTTACAAGGAGATTCATTTGTCTGAAAAAACGCGTTTATTTCGGGCTGAAAAACACCTCTTGAAAAGTGTGATGTTACTGCCCCATAACTTACATGGGGTTGACCAAACTTGCAGAAACATGTTTATTTCTGCTGAAAAACACGTTTTCACCCTTTCTGCACACTGGAGTTAAGGGCTGAGTGTGTGGGCACTTCTGAGCCTTGCTGTTACAAGTAGATTCAGTTGTCTGAAAAAACGCGTTTATTTCGGGCTGAAAAACACGTTTTGAAAAGTGTGATGTTACTGCCCCATAACTTACATGGGGTTGACCAAACTTGCAGAAACATGTTTATTTCTGCTGAAAAACACGTTTTGACCCTTTCTGCACACTGGGGTTAAGACCTGAGTGTGTGGGCTCTTCTGAGCTTTGCTGTTACAAGGAGATTCAGTTGTCTGAAAAAACGCGTTTATTTCGGGCTGAAAAACACGTTTTGAAAAGTGTGATGTTACTGCCCCATAACTTACATGGGGTTGACCAAACTTGCAGAAACATGTTTATTTCTGCTGAAAAACACGTTTTGACCCTTTCTGCACACTGGGGTTAAGAGCTGAGTGTATGGGCTCTTCTGAGCCTTGCTGTTACAAGGAGATTCAGTTGTCTGAAAAAACGCGTTTATTTCGGGCTGAAAAACACGTTTTGAAAAGTGTGATGTTACTGCCCCATAACTTACATGGGGTTGACCAAACTTGCAGAAACATGTTTATTTCTGCTGAAAAACACGTTTTGACCCTTTCTGCACACTGGGGTTAAGGGCTGAGTGTGTGGGCACTTCTGAGCCTTGCTGTTACTAGTAGATTCAGTTGTCTGAAAAAACGCGTTTATTTCGGGCTGAAAAACACGTTTTGAAAAGTGTGATGTTACTGCCCCATAACTTACATGGGGTTGACCAAACTTGCAGAAACATGTTTATTTCTGCTGAAAAACACGTTTTGACACTTTCTGTACACTGGGGTTAAGAGCTGAGTGTGTGGGCTCTTCTGAGCCTTGCTGTTACAAGGAGATTCAGTTGTCTGAAAAAACGCGTTTATTTCGGGCTGAAAAACACATTTTGAAAAGTGTGATGTTACTGCCCCATAACTTACATGGGGTTGACCAAACTTGCAGAAACATGTTTATTTCTGCTGAAAAACACGTTTTGACCCTTTCTGCACACTGGGGTTAAGAGCTGAGTGTGTGGGCTCTTCTGATCCTTGCTGTTACAAGGAGATTCAGTTGTCTGAAAAAACGCGTTTATTTCGGGCTGAAAAACACGTTTTGAAAAGTGTGATGTTACTGCCCATAACTTACATGGGGTTGACCAAACTTGCAGAAACATGTTTATTTCTGCTGAAAAACACGTTTTGACCCTTTCTGCACACTGGGGTTAAGAGCTGAGTGTGTGGGCTCTTCTGAGCCTTGCTGTTACAAGGAGATTCATTTGTCTGAAAAAACGCGTTTATTTCGGGCTGAAAAACACGTTTTGAAAAGTGTGATGTTACTGCCCCATAACTTACATGGGCTTGACCAAACTTGCAGAAACATGTTTATTTCTGCTGAAAAACACGTTTTGACCCTTTCTGCACACTGGGGTTAAGAGCTGAGTGTGTGGGCTCTTCTGAGCCTTGCTGTTACAAGGAGATTCATTTGTCTGAAAAAACGCGTTTATTTCGGGCTGAAAAACACGTTTTGAAAAGTGTGATGTTACTGCCCCATAACTTACATGGGGTTGACCAAACTTGCAGAAACATGTTTATTTCTGCTGAAAAACACGTTTTGACCCTTTCTGCACACTGGGGTTAAGAGCTGAGTGTGTGGGCTCTTCTGAGCCTTGCTGTTACAAGGAGATTCAGTTGTTTGAAAAAACGCGTTTATTTCGGGCTGAAAAACACCTTTTGAAAAGTGTGATGTTACTGCCCCATAACTTACATGGGGTTGACCAAACTTGCAGAAACATGTTTATTTCTGCTGAAAAACACGTTTTGACCCTTTCTGCACACTGGGGTTAAGAGCTGAGTGTGTGGGCTCTTCTGAGCTTTGCTGTTACAAGGAGATTCATTTGTCTGAAAAAACGCGTTTATTTCGGGCTGAAAAACACCTCTTGAAAAGTGTGATGTTACTGCCCCATAACTTACATGGGGTTGACCAAACTTGCAGAAACATGTTTATTTCTGCTGAAAAACACGTTTTCACCCTTTCTGCACACTGGAGTTAAGGGCTGAGTGTGTGGGCACTTCTGAGCCTTGCTGTTACAAGTAGATTCAGTTGTCTGAAAAAACGCGTTTATTTCGGGCTGAAAAACACGTTTTGAAAAGTGTGATGTTACTGCCCCATAACTTACATGGGGTTGACCAAACTTGCAGAAACATGTTTATTTCTGCTGAAAAACACGTTTTGACCCTTTCTGCACACTGGGGTTAAGACCTGAGTGTGTGGGCTCTTCTGAGCTTTGCTGTTACAAGGAGATTCAGTTGTCTGAAAAAACGCGTTTATTTCGGGCTGAAAAACACGTTTTGAAAAGTGTGATGTTACTGCCCCATAACTTACATGGGGTTGACCAAACTTGCAGAAACATGTTTATTTCTGCTGAAAAACACGTTTTGACCCTTTCTGCACACTGGGGTTAAGAGCTGAGTGTATGGGCTCTTCTGAGCCTTGCTGTTACAAGGAGATTCAGTTGTCTGAAAAAACGCGTTTATTTCGGGCTGAAAAACACGTTTTGAAAAGTGTGATGTTACTGCCCCATAACTTACATGGGGTTGACCAAACTTGCAGAAACATGTTTATTTCTGCTGAAAAACACGTTTTGACCCTTTCTGCACACTGGGGTTAAGGGCTGAGTGTGTGGGCACTTCTGAGCCTTGCTGTTACTAGTAGATTCAGTTGTCTGAAAAAACGCGTTTATTTCGGGCTGAAAAACACGTTTTGAAAAGTGTGATGTTACTGCCCCATAACTTACATGGGGTTGACCAAACTTGCAGAAACATGTTTATTTCTGCTGAAAAACACGTTTTGACACTTTCTGTACACTGGGGTTAAGAGCTGAGTGTGTGGGCTCTTCTGAGCCTTGCTGTTACAAGGAGATTCAGTTGTCTGAAAAAACGCGTTTATTTCGGGCTGAAAAACACATTTTGAAAAGTGTGATGTTACTGCCCCATAACTTACATGGGGTTGACCAAACTTGCAGAAACATGTTTATTTCTGCTGAAAAACACGTTTTGACCCTTTCTGCACACTGGGGTTAAGAGCTGAGTGTGTGGGCTCTTCTGATCCTTGCTGTTACAAGGAGATTCAGTTGTCTGAAAAAACGCGTTTATTTCGGGCTGAAAAACACGTTTTGAAAAGTGTGATGTTACTGCCCATAACTTACATGGGGTTGACCAAACTTGCAGAAACATGTTTATTTCTGCTGAAAAACACGTTTTGACCCTTTCTGCACACTGGGGTTAAGAGCTGAGTGTGTGGGCTCTTCTGAGCCTTGCTGTTACAAGGAGATTCATTTGTCTGAAAAAACGCGTTTATTTCGGGCTGAAAAACACGTTTTGAAAAGTGTGATGTTACTGCCCCATAACTTACATGGGCTTGACCAAACTTGCAGAAACATGTTTATTTCTGCTGAAAAACACGTTTTGACCCTTTCTGCACACTGGGGTTAAGAGCTGAGTGTGTGGGCTCTTCTGAGCCTTGCTGTTACAAGGAGATTCATTTGTCTGAAAAAACGCGTTTATTTCGGGCTGAAAAACACGTTTTGAAAAGTGTGATGTTACTGCCCCATAACTTACATGGGGTTGACCAAACTTGCAGAAACATGTTTATTTCTGCTGAAAAACACGTTTTGACCCTTTCTGCACACTGGGGTTAAGAGCTGAGTGTGTGGGCTCTTCTGAGCCTTGCTGTTACAAGGAGATTCAGTTGTTTGAAAAAACGCGTTTATTTCGGGCTGAAAAACACCTTTTGAAAAGTGTGATGTTACTGCCCCATAACTTACATGGGGTTGACCAAACTTGCAGAAACATGTTTATTTCTGCTGAAAAACACGTTTTGACCCTTTCTGCACACTGGGGTTAAGAGCTGAGTGTGTGGGCTCTTCTGAGCTTTGCTGTTACAAGGAGATTCATTTGTCTGAAAAAACGCGTTTATTTCGGGCTGAAAAACACCTCTTGAAAAGTGTGATGTTACTGCCCCATAACTTACATGGGGTTGACCAAACTTGCAGAAACATGTTTATTTCTGCTGAAAAACACGTTTTGAACCTTTCTGCACACTGGGGTTAAGGGCTGAGTGTGTGGGCACTTCTGAGCCTTGGTGTTACTAGTAGATTCAGTTGTCTGAAAAAACGCGTTTATTTCGGGCTGAAAAACACGTTTTGAAAAGTGTGATGTTACTGCCCCATAACTTACATGGGGTTGACCAAACTTGCAGAAACATGTTTATTTCGGCTGAAAAACACGTTTTCACCCTTTCTGCACACTGGAGTTAAGGGCTGAGTGTGTGGGCACTTCTGAGCCTTGCTGTTACAAGTAGATTCAGTTGTCTGAAAAAACGCGTTTATTTCGGGCTGAAAAACACGTTTTGAAAAGTGTGATGTTACTGCCCCATAACTTACATGGGGTTGACCAAACTTGCAGAAACATGTTTATTTCTGCTGAAAAACACGTTTTGACCCTTTCTGCACACTGGGGTTAAGAGCTGAGAGTGTGGGCTCTTCTGAGCCTTGCTGTTACAAGGAGATTCAGTTGTCTGAAAAAACGCGTTTATTTCGGGCTGAAAAACACGTTTTGAAAAGTGTGATGTTACTGCCCCATAACTTACATGGGCTTGACCAAACTTGCAGAAACATGTTTATTTCTGCTGAAAAACACGTTTTGACCCTTTCTGCACACTGGGGTTAAGAGCTGAGTGTGTGGGCTCTTCTGAGCATTGCTGTTACATGGGGATTCAGTTGTCTGAAAAAACGCGTTTATATCGGGCTGAAAAACACGTTTTGAAAAGTGTGATGTTACTGCCCCATAACTTACATGGGGTTGACCAAACTTGCAGAAACATGTTTATTTCTGCTGAAAAACACGTTTTGACCCTTTCTGCACACTGGGGTTAAGAGCTGAGTGTGTGGGCTCTTCTGATCCTTGCTGTTACAAGGAGATTCAGTTGTCTGAAAAAACGCGTTTATTTCGGGCTGAAAAACACGTTTTGAAAAGTGTGATGTTACTGCCCATAACTTACATGGGGTTGACCAAACTTGCAGAAACATGTTTATTTCTGCTGAAAAACACGTTTTGACCCTTTCTGCACACTGGGGTTAAGAGCTGAGTGTGTGGGCTCTTCTGAGCCTTGCTGTTACAAGGAGATTAATTTGTCTGAAAAAACGCGTTTATTTCGGGCTGAAAAACACGTTTTGAAAAGTGTGATGTTACTGCCCCATAACTTACATGGGGTTGACCAAACTTGCAGAAACATGTTTATTTCTGCTGAAAAACACGTTTTGACCCTTTCTGCACACTGGGGTTAAGAGCTGAGTGTGTGGGCTCTTCTGAGCCTTGCTGTTACAAGGAGATTAATTTGTCTGAAAAAACGCGTTTATTTCGGGCTGAAAAACACGTTTTGAAAAGTGTGATGTTACTGCCCCATAACTTACATGGGGTTGACCAAACTTGCAGAAACATGTTTATTTCTGCTGAAAAACACGTTTTCACCCTTTCTGCACACTGGAGTTAAGGGCTGAGTGTGTGGGCACTTCTGAGCCTTGCTGTTACAAGTAGATTCAGTTGTCTGAAAAAACGCGTTTATTTCGGGCTGAAAAACACGTTTTGAAAAGTGTGATGTTACTGCCCCATAACTTACATGGGGTTGACCAAACTTGCAGAAACATGTTTATTTCTGCTGAAAAACACGTTTTGACCCTTTCTGCACACTGGGGTTAAGACCTGAGTGTGTGGGCTCTTCTGAGCTTTGCTGTTACAAGGAGATTCAGTTGTCTGAAAAAACGCGTTTATTTCGGGCTGAAAAACACGTTTTGAAAAGTGTGATGTTACTGCCCCATAACTTACATGGGGTTGACCAAACTTGCAGAAACATGTTTATTTCTGCTGAAAAACACGTTTTGACCCTTTCTGCACACTGGGGTTAAGAGCTGAGTGTATGGGCTCTTCTGAGCCTTGCTGTTACAAGGAGATTCAGTTGTCTGAAAAAACGCGTTTATTTCGGGCTGAAAAACACGTTTTGAAAAGTGTGATGTTACTGCCCCATAACTTACATGGGGTTGACCAAACTTGCAGAAACATGTTTATTTCTGCTGAAAAACACGTTTTGACCCTTTCTGCACACTGGGGTTAAGGGCTGAGTGTGTGGGCACTTCTGAGCCTTGCTGTTACTAGTAGATTCAGTTGTCTGAAAAAACGCGTTTATTTCGGGCTGAAAAACACGTTTTGAAAAGTGTGATGTTACTGCCCCATAACTTACATGGGGTTGACCAAACTTGCAGAAACATGTTTATTTCTGCTGAAAAACACGTTTTGACACTTTCTGTACACTGGGGTTAAGAGCTGAGTGTGTGGGCTCTTCTGAGCCTTGCTGTTACAAGGAGATTCAGTTGTCTGAAAAAACGCGTTTATTTCGGGCTGAAAAACACATTTTGAAAAGTGTGATGTTACTGCCCCATAACTTACATGGGGTTGACCAAACTTGCAGAAACATGTTTATTTCTGCTGAAAAACACGTTTTGACCCTTTCTGCACACTGGGGTTAAGAGCTGAGTGTGTGGGCTCTTCTGATCCTTGCTGTTACAAGGAGATTCAGTTGTCTGAAAAAACGCGTTTATTTCGGGCTGAAAAACACGTTTTGAAAAGTGTGATGTTACTGCCCATAACTTACATGGGGTTGACCAAACTTGCAGAAACATGTTTATTTCTGCTGAAAAACACGTTTTGACCCTTTCTGCACACTGGGGTTAAGAGCTGAGTGTGTGGGCTCTTCTGAGCCTTGCTGTTACAAGGAGATTCATTTGTCTGAAAAAACGCGTTTATTTCGGGCTGAAAAACACGTTTTGAAAAGTGTGATGTTACTGCCCCATAACTTACATGGGCTTGACCAAACTTGCAGAAACATGTTTATTTCTGCTGAAAAACACGTTTTGACCCTTTCTGCACACTGGGGTTAAGAGCTGAGTGTGTGGGCTCTTCTGAGCCTTGCTGTTACAAGGAGATTCATTTGTCTGAAAAAACGCGTTTATTTCGGGCTGAAAAACACGTTTTGAAAAGTGTGATGTTACTGCCCCATAACTTACATGGGGTTGACCAAACTTGCAGAAACATGTTTATTTCTGCTGAAAAACACGTTTTGACCCTTTCTGCACACTGGGGTTAAGAGCTGAGTGTGTGGGCTCTTCTGAGCCTTGCTGTTACAAGGAGATTCAGTTGTCTGAAAAAACGCGTTTATTTCGGGCTGAAAAACACCTTTTGAAAAGTGTGATGTTACTGCCCCATAACTTACATGGGGTTGACCAAACTTGCAGAAACATGTTTATTTCTGCTGAAAAACACGTTTTGACCCTTTCTGCACACTGGGGTTAAGAGCTGAGTGTGTGGGCTCTTCTGAGCTTTGCTGTTACAAGGAGATTCATTTGTCTGAAAAAACGCGTTTATTTCGGGCTGAAAAACACCTCTTGAAAAGTGTGATGTTACTGCCCCATAACTTACATGGGGTTGACCAAACTTGCAGAAACATGTTTATTTCTGCTGAAAAACACGTTTTGAACCTTTCTGCACACTGGGGTTAAGGGCTGAGTGTGTGGGCACTTCTGAGCCTTGGTGTTACTAGTAGATTCAGTTGTCTGAAAAAACGCGTTTATTTCGGGCTGAAAAACACGTTTTGAAAAGTGTGATGTTACTGCCCCATAACTTACATGGGGTTGACCAAACTTGCAGAAACATGTTTATTTCGGCTGAAAAACACGTTTTCACCCTTTCTGCACACTGGAGTTAAGGGCTGAGTGTGTGGGCACTTCTGAGCCTTGCTGTTACAAATAGATTCAGTTGTCTGAAAAAACGCGTTTATTTCGGGCTGAAAAACACGTTTTGAAAAGTGTGATGTTACTGCCCCATAACTTACATGGGGTTGACCAAACTTGCAGAAACATGTTTATTTCTGCTGAAAAACACGTTTTGACCCTTTCTGCACACTGGGGTTAAGAGCTGAGAGTGTGGGCTCTTCTGAGCCTTGCTGTTACAAGGAGATTCAGTTGTCTGAAAAAACGCGTTTATTTCGGGCTGAAAAACACGTTTTGAAAAGTGTGATGTTACTGCCCCATAACTTACATGGGCTTGACCAAACTTGCAGAAACATGTTTATTTCTGCTGAAAAACACGTTTTGACCCTTTCTGCACACTGGGGTTAAGAGCTGAGTGTGTGGGCTCTTCTGAGCATTGCTGTTACATGGGGATTCAGTTGTCTGAAAAAACGCGTTTATATCGGGCTGAAAAACACGTTTTGAAAAGTGTGATGTTACTGCCCCATAACTTACATGGGGTTGACCAAACTTGCAGAAACATGTTTATTTCTGCTGAAAAACACGTTTTGACCCTTTCTGCACACTGGGGTTAAGAGCTGAGTGTGTGGGCTCTTCTGATCCTTGCTGTTACAAGGAGATTCAGTTGTCTGAAAAAACGCGTTTATTTCGGGCTGAAAAACACGTTTTGAAAAGTGTGATGTTACTGCCCATAACTTACATGGGGTTGACCAAACTTGCAGAAACATGTTTATTTCTGCTGAAAAACACGTTTTGACCCTTTCTGCACACTGGGGTTAAGAGCTGAGTGTGTGGGCTCTTCTGAGCCTTGCTGTTACAAGGAGATTAATTTGTCTGAAAAAACGCGTTTATTTCGGGCTGAAAAACACGTTTTGAAAAGTGTGATGTTACTGCCCCATAACTTACATGGGGTTGACCAAACTTGCAGAAACATGTTTATTTCTGCTGAAAAACACGTTTTCACCCTTTCTGCACACTGGAGTTAAGGGCTGAGTTTGTGGGCACTTCTGAGCCTTGCTGTTACAAGTAGATTCAGTTGTCTGAAAAAACGCGTTTATTTCGGGCTGAAAAACACGTTTTGAAAAGTGTGATGTTACTGCCCCATAACTTACATGGGGTTGACCAAACTTGCAGAAACATGTTTATTTCTGCTGAAAAACACGTTTTGACCCTTTCTGCACACTGGGGTTAAGACCTGAGTGTGTGGGCTCTTCTGAGCCTTGCTGTTACATGGGGATTCAGTTGTCTGAAAAAACGCGTTTATTTCGGGCTGAAAAACACGTTTTGAAAAGTGTGATGTTACTGCCCCATAACTTACATGGGGTTGACCAAACTTGCAGAAACATGTTTATTTCTGCTGAAAAACACGTTTTGACCCTTTCTGCACACTGGGGTTAAGAGCTGAGTTTGTGGGCACTTCTGAGCCTTGCTGTTACAAGGAGATTCAGTTGTCTGAAAAAACTTATTTCGGGCTAAAAAACACGTTTTGAAAAGTGGGATGTTACTGCCCCATAACTTACATGGGGTTGACCAAACTTGCAGAAACATGTTTATTTCTGCTGAAAAACACGTTTTGACCCTTTCTGCACACTGGGGTTAAGAGCTGAGAGTGTGGGCTCTTCTGAGCCTTGCTGTTACATGGGGATTCAGTTGTCTGAAAAAACGCGTTTATTTCGGGCTGAAAAACTCGTTTTGAAAAGTGTGATGTTACTGCCCCATAACTTACATGGGGTTGACCAAACTTGCAGAAACATGTTTATTTCTGCTGAAAAACACGTTTTGACACTTTCTGTACACTGGGGTTAAGAGCTGAGTGTGTGGACTCTTCTGAGCCTTGCTGTTACATGGGGATTCAGTTGTCTGAAAAAACACGTTTATTTCGGGCTGAAAAACACGTTTTGAAAAGTGTGATGTTACTGCCCCATAACTTACATGGGGTTGACCAAACTTGCAGAAACATGTTTATTTCTGCTGAAAAACACGTTTTGACCCTTTCTGCAAACTGGGGTTAAGAGCTGAGTGTGTGGGCTCTTCTGAGCCTTGCTGTTACAAGGAGAATCAGTTGTCTGAAAAAACGCGTTTATTTCGGGCTGAAAAACACGTTTTGAAAAGTGTGATGTTACTGCCCCATAACTTACATGGGGTTGACCAAACTTGCAGAAACATGTTTATTTCTGCTGAAAAACACGTTTTCACCCTTTCTGCACACTGGAGTTAAGGGCTGAGTGTGTGGGCACTTCTGAGCCTTGCTGTTACAAGGAGATTCAGTTGTCTGAAAAAACTTATTTCGGGCTAAAAAACACGTTTTGAAAAGTGGGATGTTACTGCCCCATAACTTACATGGGGTTGACCAAACTTGCAGAAACATGTTTATTTCTGCTGAAAAACACGTTTTGACCCTTTCTGCACACTGGGGTTAAGAGCTGAGAGTGTGGGCTCTTCTGAGCCTTGCTGTTACATGGGGATTCAGTTGTCTGAAAAAACGCGTTTATTTCGGGCTGAAAAACACGTTTTGAAAAGTGTGATGTTACTGCCCCATAACTTACATGGGGTTGACCAAACTTGCAGAAACATGTTTATTTCTGCTGTAAAACACGTTTTGACACTTTCTGTACACTGGGGTTAAGAGCTGAGTGTGTGGACTCTTCTGAGCCTTGCTGTTACATGGGGATTCAGTTGTCTGAAAAAACACGTTTATTTCGGGCTGAAAAACACGTTTTGAAAAGTGTGATGTTACTGCCCCATAACTTACATGGGGTTGACCAAACTTGCAGAAACATGTTTATTTCTGCTGAAAAACACGTTTTGACCCTTTCTGCAAACTGGGGTTAAGAGCTGAGTGTGTGGGCTCTTCTGAGCCTTGCTGTTACAAGGAGAATCAGTTGTCTGAAAAAACGCGTTTATTTCGGGCTGAAAAACACGTTTTGAAAAGTGTGATGTTACTGCCCCATAACTTACATGGGGTTGACCAAACTTGCAGAAACATGTTTATTTCTGCTGAAAAACACGTTTTCACCCTTTCTGCACACTGGAGTTAAGGGCTGAGTGTGTGGGCACTTCTGAGCCTTGCTGTTACAAGTAGATTCAGTTGTCTGAAAAAACGCGTTTATTTCGGGCTGAAAAACACGTTTTGAAAAGTGTGATGTTACTGCCCCATAACTTACATGGGGTTGACCAAACTTGCAGAAACATGTTTATTTCTGCTGAAAAACACGTTTTGACCCTTTCTGCACACTGGGGTTAAGACCTGAGTGTGTGGGCTCTTCTGAGCTTTGCTGTTACAAGGAGATTCAGTTGTCTGAAAAAACGCGTTTATTTCGGGCTGAAAAACACGTTTTGAAAAGTGTGATGTTACTGCCCCATAACTTACATGGGGTTGACCAAACTTGCAGAAACATGTTTATTTCTGCTGAAAAACACGTTTTGACCCTTTCTGCACACTGGGGTTAAGAGCTGAGTGTGTGGGCTCTTCTGAGCCTTGCTGTTACAAGGAGATTCATTTGTCTAAAAAAACGCGTTTATTTCGGGCTGAAAAACACGTTTTGAAAAGTGTGATGTTACTGCCCCATAACTTACATGGGGTTGACCAAACTTGCAGAAACATGTTTATTTCTGCTGAAAAACACGTTTTGACCCTTTCTGCACACTGGGGTTAAGAGCTGAGTGTGTGGGCTCTTCTGAGCCTTGCTGTTACATGGGGATTCAGTTGTCTGAAAAAACGCGTTTATTTCGGGCTGAAAAACACGTTTTGAAAAGTGTGATGTTACTGCCCCATAACTTACATGGGGTTGACCAAACTTGCAGAAACATGTTTATTTCTGCTGAAAAACACGTTTTGACCCTTTCTGCACACTGGGGTTAAGAGCTGAGTGTGTGGGCACTTCTGAGCCTTGCTGTTACAAGGAGATTCAGTTGTCTGAAAAAACGCGTTTATTTCGGGCTGAAAAACACGTTTTGAAAAGTGTGATGTTACTGCCCCATAACTTACATGGGGTTGACCAAACTTGCAGAAACATGTTTATTTCTGCTGAAAAACACGTTTTCACCCTTTCTGCACACTGGAGTTAAGGGCTGAGTGTGTGGGCACTTCTGAGCCTTGCTGTTACAAGTAGATTCAGTTGTCTGAAAAAACGCGTTTATTTCGGGCTGAAAAACAAGTTTTGAAAAGTGTGATGTTACTGCCCCATAACTTACATGGGGTTGACCAAACTTGCAGAAACATGTTTATTTCTGCTGAAAAACACGTTTTGACCCTTTCTGCACACTGGGGTTAAGAGCTGAGTGTGTGGGCACTTCTGAGCCTTGCTGTTACAAGGAGATTCAGTTGTCTGAAAAAACGCGTTTATTTCGGGCTGAAAAACACGTTTTGAAAAGTGTGATGTTACTGCCCCATAACTTACATGGGGTTGACCAAACTTGCAGAAACATGTTTATTTCTGCTGAAAAACACGTTTTGACCCTTTCTGTACACTGGGGTTAAGAGCTGAGTGTGTGGGCTCTTCTGAGCCTTGCTGTTACAAGGAGATTCATTTGTCTGAAAAAACGCGTTTATTTCGGGCTGAAAAACACGTTTTGAAAAGTGTGATGTTACTGCCCCATAACTTACATGGGGTTGACCAAACTTGCAGAAACATGTTTATTTCTGCTGAAAAACACGTTTTAACGCTTTCTGCACACTGGGGTTAAGAGCTGAGTGTGTGGACTCTTCTGAGCCTTGCTGTTACATGGGGATTCAGTTGTCTGAAAAAACACGTTTATTTCGGGCTGAAAAACACGTTTTGAAAAGTGTGATGTTACTGCCCCATAACTTACATGGGGTTGACCAAACTTGCAGAAACATGTTTATTTCTGCTGAAAAACACGTTTTGACCCTTTCTGCAAACTGGGGTTAAGAGCTGAGTGTGTGGGCTCTTCTGAGCCTTGCTGTTACAAGGAGAATCAGTTGTCTGAAAAAACGCGTTTATTTCGGGCTGAAAAACACGTTTTGAAAAGTGTGATGTTACTGCCCCATAACTTACATGGGGTTGACCAAACTTGCAGAAACATGTTTATTTCTGCTGAAAAACACGTTTTCACCCTTTCTGCACACTGGAGTTAAGGGCTGAGTGTGTGGGCACTTCTGAGCCTTGCTGTTACAAGTAGATTCAGTTGTCTGAAAAAACGCGTTTATTTCGGGCTGAAAAACACGTTTTGAAAAGTGTGATGTTACTGCCCCATAACTTACATGGGGTTGACCAAACTTGCAGAAACATGTTTATTTCTGCTGAAAAACACGTTTTGACCCTTTCTGCACACTGGGGTTAAGACCTGAGTGTGTGGGCTCTTCTGAGCTTTGCTGTTACAAGGAGATTCAGTTGTCTGAAAAAACGCGTTTATTTCGGGCTGAAAAACACGTTTTGAAAAGTGTGATGTTACTGCCCCATAACTTACATGGGGTTGACCAAACTTGCAGAAACATGTTTATTTCTGCTGAAAAACACGTTTTGACCCTTTCTGCACACTGGGGTTAAGAGCTGAGTGTGTGGGCTCTTCTGAGCCTTGCTGTTACAAGGAGATTCATTTGTCTAAAAAAACGCGTTTATTTCGGGCTGAAAAACACGTTTTGAAAAGTGTGATGTTACTGCCCCATAACTTACATGGGGTTGACCAAACTTGCAGAAACATGTTTATTTCTGCTGAAAAACACGTTTTGACCCTTTCTGCACACTGGGGTTAAGAGCTGAGTGTGTGGGCACTTCTGAGCCTTGCTGTTACAAGGAGATTCAGTTGTCTGAAAAAACGCGTTTATTTCGGGCTGAAAAACACGTTTTGAAAAGTGTGATGTTACTGCCCCATAACTTACATGGGGTTGACCAAACTTGCAGAAACATGTTTATTTCTGCTGAAAAACACGTTTTCACCCTTTCTGCACACTGGAGTTAAGGGCTGAGTGTGTGGGCACTTCTGAGCCTTGCTGTTACAAGTAGATTCAGTTGTCTGAAAAAACGCGTTTATTTCGGGCTGAAAAACAAGTTTTGAAAAGTGTGATGTTACTGCCCCATAACTTACATGGGGTTGACCAAACTTGCAGAAACATGTTTATTTCTGCTGAAAAACACGTTTTGACCCTTTCTGCACACTGGGGTTAAGAGCTGAGTGTGTGGGCACTTCTGAGCCTTGCTGTTACAAGGAGATTCAGTTGTCTGAAAAAACGCGTTTATTTCGGGCTGAAAAACACGTTTTGAAAAGTGTGATGTTACTGCCCCATAACTTACATGGGGTTGACCAAACTTGCAGAAACATGTTTATTTCTGCTGAAAAACACGTTTTGACCCTTTCTGTACACTGGGGTTAAGAGCTGAGTGTGTGGGCTCTTCTGAGCCTTGCTGTTACAAGGAGATTCATTTGTCTGAAAAAACGCGTTTATTTCGGGCTGAAAAACACGTTTTGAAAAGTGTGATGTTACTGCCCCATAACTTACATGGGGTTGACCAAACTTGCAGAAACATGTTTATTTCTGCTGAAAAACACGTTTTAACGCTTTCTGCACACTGGGGTTAAGAGCTGAGTGTGTGGGCTCTTCTGAGCCTTGCTGTTACAAGGAGATTCAGTTGTCTGAAAAAACGCGTTTATTTCGGGCTGAAAAACACCTTTTGAAAAGTGTGATGTTACTGCCCCATAACTTACATGGGGTTGACCAAACTTGCAGAAACATGTTTATTTCTGCTGAAAAACACGTTTTGACCCTTTCTGCACACTGGGGTTAAGAGCTGAGTTTGTGGGCTCTTCTGAGCCTTGCTGTTACAAGGAGATTAAGTTGTCTGAAAAAACTTATTTCGGGCTAAAAAACACGTTTTGAAAAGTGTGATTTTACTGCCCCATAACTTACATGGGGTTGACCAAACTTGCAGAAACATGTTTATTTCTGCTGAAAAACACGTTTTCACCCTTTCTGCACACTGGAGTTAAGGGCTGAGTGTGTGGGCACTTCTGAGCCTTGCTGTTACAAGTAGATTCAGTTGTCTGAAAAAACGCGTTTATTTCGGGCTGAAAAACACGTTTTGAAAAGTGTGATGTTACTGCCCCATAACTTACATGGGGTTGACCAAACTTGCAGAAACATGTTTATTTCTGCTGAAAAACACGTTTTCACCCTTTCTGCACACTGGAGTTAAGGGCTGAGTGTGTGGGCACTTCTGAGCCTTGCTGTTACAAGTAGATTCAGTTGTCTGAAAAAACGCGTTTATATCGGGCTGAAAAACACGTTTTGAAAAGTGTGATGTTACTGCCCCATAACTTACATGGGGTTGACCAAACTTGCAGAAACATGTTTATTTCTGCTGAAAAACACGTTTTGACCCTTTCTGCACACTGGGGTTAAGACCTGAGTGTGTGGGCTCTTCTGAGCCTTGCTGTTACATGGGGATTCAGTTGTCTGAAAAAACGCGTTTATTTCGGGCTGAAAAACACGTTTTGAAAAGTGTGATGTTACTGCCCCATAACTTACATGGGGTTGACCAAACTTGCAGAAACATGTTTATTTCTGCTGAAAAACACGTTTTGACCCTTTCTGCACACTGGGGTTAAGAGCTGAGTGTGTGGGCACTTCTGAGCCTTGCTGTTACAAGGAGATTCAGTTGTCTGAAAAAACGCGTTTATTTCGGGCTGAAAAACACGTTTTGAAAAGTGTGATGTTACTGCCCCATAACTTACATGGGGTTGACCAAACTTGCAGAAACATGTTTATGTCTGCTGAAAAACACGTTTTGACCCTTTCTGCACACTGGGGTTAAGAGCTGAGAGTGTGGGCTCTTCTGAGCCTTGCTGTTACAAGGAGATTCAGTTGTCTGAAAAAACGCGTTTATTTCGGGCTGAAAAACACGTTTTGAAAAGTGTGATGTTACTGCCCCATAACTTACATGGGGTTGACCAAACTTGCAGAAACATGTTTATTTCTGCTGAAAAACACGTTTTGACACTTTCTGTACACTGGGGTTAAGAGCTGAGTGTGTGGGCACTTCTGAGCCTTGCTGTTACAAGTAGATTCAGCTGTCTGAAAAAACGCGTTTATTTCGGGCTGAAAAACACGTTTTGAAAAGTGTGATGTTACTGCCCCATAACTTACATGGGCTTGACCAAACTTGCAGAAACATGTTTATTTCTGCTGAAAAACACGTTTTGACCCTTTCTGCACACTGGGGTTAAGAGCTGAGTGTGTGGGCTCTTCTGAGCATTGCTGTTACATGGGGATTCAGTTGTCTGAAAAAACGCGTTTATATCGGGCTGAAAAACACGTTTTGAAAAGTGTGATGTTACTGCCCCATAACTTACATGGGGTTGACCAAACTTGCAGAAACATGTTTATTTCTGCTGAAAAACACGTTTTGACCCTTTCTGCACACTGGGGTTAAGAGCTGAGTGTGTGGGCTCTTCTGATCCTTGCTGTTACAAGGAGATTCAGTTGTCTGAAAAAACGCGTTTATTTCGGGCTGAAAAACACGTTTTGAAAAGTGTGATGTTACTGCCCATAACTTACATGGGGTTGACCAAACTTGCAGAAACATGTTTATTTCTGCTGAAAAACACGTTTTGACCCTTTCTGCACACTGGGGTTAAGAGCTGAGTGTGTGGGCTCTTCTGAGCCTTGCTGTTACAAGGAGATTCATTTGTCTGAAAAAACGCGTTTATTTCGGGCTGAAAAACACGTTTTGAAAAGTGTGATGTTACTGCCCCATAACTTACATGGGGTTGACCAAACTTGCAGAAACATGTTTATTTCTGCTGAAAAACACGTTTTGACCCTTTCTGCACACTGGGGTTAAGAGCTGAGTGTGTGGGCTCTTCTGAGCCTTGCTGTTACAAGGAGATTCAGTTGTCTGAAAAAACGCGTTTATTTCGGGCTGAAAAACACCTTTTGAAAAGTGTGATGTTACTGCCCCATAACTTACATGGGGTTGACCAAACTTGCAGAAACATGTTTATTTCTGCTGAAAAACACGTTTTGACCCTTTCTGCACACTGGGGTTAAGAGCTGAGTGTGTGGGCACTTCTGAGCCTTGCTGTTACAAGGAGATTCAGTTGTCTGAAAAAACGCGTTTATTTCGGGCTGAAAAACACGTTTTGAAAAGTGTGATGTTACTGCCCCATAACTTACATGGGGTTGACCAAACTTGCAGAAACATGTTTATTTCTGCTGAAAAACACGTTTTGACCCTTTCTGCACACTGGGGTTAAGAGCTGAGTGTGTGGGCTCTTCTGAGCCTTGCTGTTACAAGGAGATTCATTTGTCTGAAAAAACGCGTTTATTTCGGGCTGAAAAACACCTTTTGAAAAGTGTGATGTTACTGCCCCATAACTTACATGGGGTTGACCAAACTTGCAGAAACATGTTTATTTCTGCTGAAAAACAGGTTTTGAACCTTTCTGCACACTGGGGTTAAGGGCTGAGTGTGTGGGCACTTCTGAGCCTTGGTGTTACTAGTAGATTCAGCTGTCTGAAAAAACGCGTTTATTTCGGGCTGAAAAACACGTTTTGAAAAGTGTGATGTTACTGCCCCATAACTTACATGGGGTTGACCAAACTTGCAGAAACATGTTTATTTCTGCTGAAAAACACGTTTTCACCCTTTCTGCACACTGGAGTTAAGGGCTGAGTGTGTGGGCACTTCTGAGCCTTGCTGTTACAAGTAGATTCAGTTGTCTGAAAAAACGCGTTTATTTCGTGCTGAAAAACACGTTTTGAAAAGTGTGATGTTACTGCCCCATAACTTACATGGGGTTGACCAAACTTGCAGAAACATGTTTATTTCTGCTGAAAAACACGTTTTGACCCTTTCTGCACACTGGGGTTAAGACCTGAGTGTGTGGGCTCTTCTGAGCCTTGCTGTTACATGGGGATTCAGTTGTCTGAAAAAACGCGTTTATTTCGGGCTGAAAAACACGTTTTGAAAAGTGTGATGTTACTGCCCCATAACTTACATGGGGTTGACCAAACTTGCAGAAACATGTTTATTTCTGCTGAAAAACACGTTTTGACCCTTTCTGCACACTGGGGTTAAGAGCTGAGTGTGTGGGCACTTCTGAGCCTTGCTGTTACAAGGAGATTCATTTGTCTGAAAAAACGCGTTTATTTCGGGCTGAAAAACACGTTTTGAAAAGTGTGATGTTACTGCCCCATAACTTACATGGGGTTGACCAAACTTGCAGAAACATGTTTATTTCTGCTGAAAAACACGTTTTGACCCTTTCTGCACACTGGGGTTAAGAGCTGAGAGTGTGGGCTCTTCTGAGCCTTGCTGTTACAAGGAGATTCAGTTGTCTGAAAAAACGCGTTTATTTCGGGCTGAAAAACACGTTTTGAAAAGTGTGATGTTACTGCCCCATAACTTACATGGGGTTGACCAAACTTGCAGAAACATGTTTATTTCTGCTGAAAAACACGTTTTGACCCTTTCTGCACACTGGGGTTAAGACCTGAGTGTGTGGGCTCTTCTGAGCTTTGCTGTTACAAGGAGATTCAGTTGTCTGAAAAAACGCGTTTATTTCGGGCTGAAAAACACGTTTTGAAAAGTGTGATGTTACTGCCCCATAACTTACATGGGGTTGACCAAACTTGCAGAAACATGTTTATTTCTGCTGAAAAACACGTTTTGACCCTTTCTGCACACTGGGGTTAAGAGCTGAGTGTATGGGCTCTTCTGAGCCTTGCTGTTACAAGGAGATTCAGTTGTCTGAAAAAACGCGTTTATTTCGGGCTGAAAAACACGTTTTGAAAAGTGTGATGTTACTGCCCCATAACTTACATGGGGTTGACCAAACTTGCAGAAACATGTTTCTTTCTGCTGAAAAACACGTTTTGACCCTTTCTGCACACTGGGGTTAAGGGCTGAGTGTGTGGGCACTTCTGAGCCTTGCTGTTACTAGTAGATTCAGTTGTCTGAAAAAACGCGTTTATTTCGGGCTGAAAAACACGTTTTGAAAAGTGTGATGTTACTGCCCCATAACTTACATGGGGTTGACCAAACTTGCAGAAACATGTTTATTTCTGCTGAAAAACACGTTTTGACACTTTCTGTACACTGGGGTTAAGAGCTGAGTGTGTAGGCTCTTCTGAGCCTTGCTGTTACAAGGAGATTCAGTTGTCTGAAAAAACGCGTTTATTTCGGGCTGAAAAACACATTTTGAAAAGTGTGATGTTACTGCCCCATAACTTACATGGGGTTGACCAAACTTGCAGAAACATGTTTATTTCTGCTGAAAAACACGTTTTGACCCTTTCTGCACACTGGGGTTAAGAGCTGAGTGTATGGGCTCTTCTGAGCCTTGCTGTTACAAGGAGATTCAGTTGTCTGAAAAAACGCGTTTATTTCGGGCTGAAAAACACGTTTTGAAAAGTGTGATGTTACTGCCCCATAACTTACATGGGGTTGACCAAACTTGCAGAAACATGTTTATTTCTGCTGAAAAACACGTTTTGACCCTTTCTGCACACTGGGGTTAAGGGCTGAGTGTGTGGGCACTTCTGAGCCTTGCTGTTACTAGTAGATTCAGTTGTCTGAAAAAACGCGTTTATTTCGGGCTGAAAAACACGTTTTGAAAAGTGTGATGTTACTGCCCCATAACTTACATGGGGTTGACCAAACTTGCAGAAACATGTTTATTTCTGCTGAAAAACACGTTTTGACACTTTCTGTACACTGGGGTTAAGAGCTGAGTGTGTGGGCTCTTCTGAGCCTTGCTGTTACAAGGAGATTCAGTTGTCTGAAAAAACGCGTTTATTTCGGGCTGAAAAACACATTTTGAAAAGTGTGATGTTACTGCCCCATAACTTACATGGGGTTGACCAAACTTGCAGAAACATGTTTATTTCTGCTGAAAAACACGTTTTGACTCTTTCTGCACACTGGGGTTAAGGGCTGAGTGTGTGGGCACTTCTGAGCCTTGCTGTTACAAGTAGATTCAGCTGTCTGAAAAAACGCGTTTATTTCGGGCTGAAAAACACGTTTTGAAAAGTGTGATGTTACTGCCCCATAACTTACATGGGCTTGACCAAACTTGCAGAAACATGTTTATTTCTGCTGAAAAACACGTTTTGACCCTTTCTGCACACTGGGGTTAAGAGCTGAGTGTGTGGGCTCTTCTGAGCATTGCTGTTACATGGGGATTCAGTTGTCTGAAAAAACGCGTTTATATCGGGCTGAAAAACACGTTTTGAAAAGTGTGATGTTACTGCCCCATAACTTACATGGGGTTGACCAAACTTGCAGAAACATGTTTATTTCTGCTGAAAAACACGTTTTGACCCTTTCTGCACACTGGGGTTAAGAGCTGAGTGTGTGGGCTCTTCTGAGCCTTGCTGTTACAAGGAGATTGAGTTGTCTGAAAAAACGCGTTTATTTCGGGCTGAAAAACACGTTTTGAAAAGTGTGATGTTACTGCCCCATAACTTACATGGGGTTGACCAAACTTGCAGAAACATGTTTATTTCTGCTGAAAAACACGTTTTGACCCTTTCTGCACAGTGGGGTTAAGGGCTGAGTGTGTGGGCACTTCTGAGCCTTGCTGTTACTAGTAGATTCAGTTGTCTGAAAAAACGCGTTTATTTCGGGCTGAAAAACACGTTTTGAAAAGTGTGATGTTACTGCCCCATAACTTACATGGGGTTGACCAAACTTGCAGAAACATGTTTATTTCTGCTGAAAAACACGTTTTGACACTTTCTGTACACTGGGGTTAAGAGCTGAGTGTGTGGGCTCTTCTGAGCCTTGCTGTTACAAGGAGATTCAGTTGTCTGAAAAAACGCGTTTATTTCGGGCTGAAAAACACATTTTGAAAAGTGTGATGTTACTGCCCCATAACTTACATGGGGTTGACCAAACTTGCAGAAACATGTTTATTTCTGCTGAAAAACACGTTTTGACTCTTTCTGCACACTGGGGTTAAGGGCTGAGTGTGTGGGCACTTCTGAGCCTTGCTGTTACAAGTAGATTCAGCTGTCTGAAAAAACGCGTTTATTTCGGGCTGAAAAACACGTTTTGAAAAGTGTGATGTTACTGCCCCATAACTTACATGGGCTTGACCAAACTTGCAGAAACATGTTTATTTCTGCTGAAAAACACGTTTTGACCCTTTCTGCACACTGGGGTTAAGAGCTGAGTGTGTGGGCTCTTCTGATCCTTGCTGTTACAAGGAGATTCAGTTGTCTGAAAAAACGCGTTTATTTCGGGCTGAAAAACACGTTTTGAAAAGTGTGATGTTACTGCCCATAACTTACATGGGGTTGACCAAACTTGCAGAAACATGTTTATTTCTGCTGAAAAACACGTTTTGACCCTTTCTGCACACTGGGGTTAAGAGCTGAGTGTGTGGGCTCTTCTGAGCCTTGCTGTTACAAGGAGATTCATTTATCTGAAAAAACGAGTTTATTTCGGGCTGAAAAACACGTTTTGAAAAGTGTGATGTTACTGCCCCATAACTTACATGGGGTTGACCAAACTTGCAGAAACATGTTTATTTCTGCTGAAAAACACGTTTTGACTCTTTCTGCACACTGGGGTTAAGGGCTGAGTGTGTGGGCACTTCTGAGCCTTGCTGTTACAAGTAGATTCAGCTGTCTGAAAAAACGCGTTTATTTCGGGCTGAAAAACACGTTTTGAAAAGTGTGATGTTACTGCCCCATAACTTACATGGGCTTGACCAAACTTGCAGAAACATGTTTATTTCTGCTGAAAAACACGTTTTGACCCTTTCTGCACACTGGGGTTAAGAGCTGAGTGTGTGGGCTCCTCTGATCCTTGCTGTTACAAGGAGATTCAGTTGTCTGAAAAAACGCGTTTATTTCGGGCTGAAAAACACGTTTTGAAAGTGTGATGTTACTGCCCCATAACTTACATGGGGTTGACCAAACTTGCAGAAACATGTTTATTTCTGCTGAAAAACACGTTTTGACCCTTTCTGCACACTGGGGTTAAGAGCTGAGTGTGTGGGCTCTTCTGAGCTTTGCTGTTACAAGGAGATTCAGTTGTTTGAAAAAACGCGTTTATTTCGGGCTGAAAAACACGTTTTGAAAAGTGTGATGTTACTGCCCCATAACTTACATGGGGTTGACCAAACTTGCAGAAACATGTTTATTTCTGCTGAAAAACACGTTTTGACCCTTTCTGCACACTGGGGTTAAGAGCTGAGTGTGTGGGCTCTTCTGAGCCTTGCTGTTACAAGGAGATTCATTTGTCTGAAAAAACGCGTTTATTTCGGGCTGAAAAACACCTTTTGAAAAGTGTGATGTTACTGCCCCATAACTTACATGGGGTTGACCAAACTTGCAGAAACATGTTTATTTCTGCTGAAAAACAGGTTTTGAACCTTTCTGCACACTGGGGTTAAGGGCTGAGTGTGTGGGCACTTCTGAGCCTTGGTGTTACTAGTAGATTCAGCTGTCTGAAAAAACGCGTTTATTTCGGGCTGAAAAACACGTTTTGAAAAGTGTGATGTTACTGCCCCATAACTTACATGGGGTTGACCAAACTTGCAGAAACATGTTTATTTCTGCTGAAAAACACGTTTTCACCCTTTCTGCACACTTGAGTTAAGGGCTGAGTGTGTGGGCACTTCTGAGCCTTGCTGTTACAAGTAGATTCAGTTGTCTGAAAAAACGCGTTTATTTCGGGCTGAAAAACACGTTTTGAAAAGTGTGATGTTACTGCCCCATAACTTACATGGGGTTGACCAAACTTGCAGAAACATGTTTATTTCTGCTGAAAAACACGTTTTGACCCTTTCTGCACACTGGGGTTAAGAGCTGGGTGTGTGGGCTCTTCTGAGCCTTGCTGTTACAAGGAGATTCAGTTGTCTGAAAAAACGCGTTTATTTCGGGCTGAAAAACACGTTTTGAAAAGTGTGATGTTACTGCCCCATAACTTACATGGGGTTGACCAAACTTGCAGAAACATGTTTATTTCTGCTGAAAAACACGTTTTCACCCTTTCTGCACACTGGAGTTAAGGGCTGAGTGTGTGGGCACTTCTGAGCCTTGCTGTTACAAGTAGATTCAGTTGTCTGAAAAAACGCGTTTATTTCGGGCTGAAAAACACGTTTTGAAAAGTGTGATGTTACTGCCCCATAACTTACATGGGGTTGACCAAACTTGCAGAAACATGTTTATTTCTGCTGAAAAACACGTTTTGACCCTTTCTGCACACTGGGGTTAAGACCTGAGTGTGTGGGCTCTTCTGAGCCTTGCTGTTACATGGGGATTCAGTTGTCTGAAAAAACGCGTTTATTTCGGGCTGAAAAACACGTTTTGAAAAGTGTGATGTTACTGCCCCATAACTTACATGGGGTTGACCAAACTTGCAGAAACATGTTTATTTCTGCTGAAAAACACGTTTTGACCCTTTCTGCACACTGGGGTTAAGAGCTGAGTGTGTGGGCACTTCTGAGCCTTGCTGTTACAAGGAGATTCAGTTGTCTGAAAAAACGCGTTTATTTCGGGCTGAAAAACACGTTTTGAAAAGTGTGATGTTACTGCCCCATAACTTACATGGGGTTGACCAAACTTGCAGAAACATGTTTATGTCTGCTGAAAAACACGTTTTGACCCTTTCTGCACACTGGGGTTAAGAGCTGAGAGTGTGGGCTCTTCTGAGCCTTGCTGTTACAAGGAGATTCAGTTGTCTGAAAAAACGCGTTTATTTCGGGCTGAAAAACACGTTTTGAAAAGTGTGATGTTACTGCCCCATAACTTACATGGGGTTGACCAAACTTGCAGAAACATGTTTATTTCTGCTGAAAAACACGTTTTGACCCTTTCTGCACACTGGGGTTAAGAGCTGAGTGTGTGGGCTCTTCTGAGCCTTGCTGTTACAAGGAGATTCATTTGTCTGAAAAAACGCGTTTATTTCGGGCTGAAAAACACCTTTTGAAAAGTGTGATGTTACTGCCCCATAACTTACATGGGGTTGACCAAACTTGCAGAAACATGTTTATTTCTGCTGAAAAACAGGTTTTGAACCTTTCTGCACACTGGGGTTAAGGGCTGAGTGTGTGGGCACTTCTGAGCCTTGGTGTTACTAGTAGATTCAGCTGTCTGAAACAACGCGTTTATTTCGGGCTGAAAAACACGTTTTGAAAAGTGTGATGTTACTGCCCCATAACTTACATGGGGTTGACCAAACTTGCAGAAACATGTTTATTTCTGCTGAAAAACACGTTTTCACCCTTTCTGCACACTGGAGTTAAGGGCTGAGTGTGTGGGCACTTCTGAGCCTTGCTGTTACAAGTAGATTCAGTTGTCTGAAAAAACGCGTTTATTTCGGGCTGAAAAACACGTTTTGAAAAGTTTGATGTTACTGCCCCATAACTTACATGGGGTTGACCAAACTTGCAGAAACATGTTTATTTCTGCTGAAAAACACGTTTTGACACTTTCTGTACACTGGGGTTAAGAGCTGAGTGTGTGGGCTCTTCTGAGCCTTGCTGTTACAAGGAGATTCAGTTGTCTGAAAAAACGCGTTTATTTCGGGCTGAAAAACACATTTTGAAAAGTGTGATGTTACTGCCCCATAACTTACATGGGGTTGACCAAACTTGCAGAAACATGTTTATTTCTGCTGAAAAACACGTTTTGACTCTTTCTGCACACTGGGGTTAAGGGCTGAGTGTGTGGGCACTTCTGAGCCTTGCTGTTACAAGTAGATTCAGCTGTCTGAAAAAACGCGTTTATTTCGGGCTGAAAAACACGTTTTGAAAAGTGTGATGTTACTGCCCCATAACTTACATGGGCTTGACCAAACTTGCAGAAACATGTTTATTTCTGCTGAAAAACACGTTTTGACCCTTTCTGCACACTGGGGTTAAGAGCTGAGTGTGTGGGCTCTTCTGAGCATTGCTGTTACATGGGGATTCAGTTGTCTGAAAAAACGCGTTTATATCGGGCTGAAAAACACGTTTTGAAAAGTGTGATGTTACTGCCCCATAACTTACATGGGGTTGACCAAACTTGCAGAAACATGTTTATTTCTGCTGAAAAACACGTTTTGACCCTTTCTGCACACTGGGGTTAAGAGCTGAGTGTGTGGGCTCTTCTGATCCTTGCTGTTACAAGGAGATTCAGTTGTCTGAAAAAACGCGTTTATTTCGGGCTAAAAAACACGTTTTGAAAAGTGTGATGTTACTGCCCATAACTTACATGGGGTTGACCAAACTTGCAGAAACATGTTTATTTCTGCTGAAAAACACGTTTTGACCCTTTCTGCACACTGGGGTTAAGAGCTGAGTGTGTGGGCTCTTCTGAGCCTTGCTGTTACAAGGAGATTCATTTGTCTGAAAAAACGCGTTTATTTCGGGCTGAAAAACACCTCTTGAAAAGTGTGATGTTACTGCCCCATAACTTACATGGGGTTGACCAAACTTGCAGAAACATGTTTATTTCTGCTGAAAAACAGGTTTTGAACCTTTCTGCACACTGGGGTTAAGGGCTGAGTGTGTGGGCACTTCTGAGCCTTGGTGTTACTAGTAGATTCAGCTGTCTGAAAAAACGCGTTTATTTCGGGCTGAAAAACACGTTTTGAAAAGTGTGATGTTACTGCCCCATAACTTACATGGGGTTGACCAAACTTGCAGAAACATGTTTATTTCTGCTGAAAAACACGTTTTCACCCTTTCTGCACACTGGAGTTAAGGGCTGAGTGTGTGGGCACTTCTGAGCCTTGCTGTTACAAGTAGATTCAGTTGTCTGAAAAAACGCGTTTATTTCGGGCTGAAAAACACGTTTTGAAAAGTGTGATGTTACTGCCCCATAACTTACATGGGGTTGACCAAACTTGCAGAAACATGTTTATTTCTGCTGAAAAACACGTTTTGACCCTTTCTGCACACTGGGGTTAAGAGCTGAGAGTGTGGGCTCTTCTGAGCCTTGCTGTTACAAGGAGATTCATTTGTCTGAAAAAACGCGTTTATTTCGGGCTGAAAAACACCTCTTGAAAAGTGTGATGTTACTGCCCCATAACTTACATGGGGTTGACCAAACTTGCAGAAACATGTTTATTTCTGCTGAAAAACAGGTTTTGAACCTTTCTGCACACTGGGGTTAAGGGCTGAGTGTGTGGGCACTTCTGAGCCTTGGTGTTACTAGTAGATTCAGCTGTCTGAAAAAACGCGTTTATTTCGGGCTGAAAAACACGTTTTGAAAAGTGTGATGTTACTGCCCCATAACTTACATGGGGTTGACCAAACTTGCAGAAACATGTTTATTTCTGCTGAAAAACACGTTTTCACCCTTTCTGCACACTGGAGTTAAGGGCTGAGTGTGTGGGCACTTCTGAGCCTTGCTGTTACAAGTAGATTCAGTTGTCTGAAAAAACGCGTTTATTTCGGGCTGAAAAACACGTTTTGAAAAGTGTGATGTTACTGCCCCATAACTTACATGGGGTTGACCAAACTTGCAGAAACATGTTTATTTCTGCTGAAAAACACGTTTTGACCCTTTCTGCACACTGGGGTTAAGAGCTGAGAGTGTGGGCTCTTCTGAGCCTTGCTGTTACAAGGAGATTCAGTTGTCTGAAAAAACGCGTTTATTTCGGGCTGAAAAACACGTTTTGAAAAGTGTGATGTTACTGCCCCATAACTTACATGGGCTTGACCAAACTTGCAGAAACATGTTTATTTCTGCTGAAAAACACGTTTTGACCCCTTCTGCACACTGGGGTTAAGAGCTGAGTGTGTGGGCTCTTCTGAGCATTGCTGTTACATGGGGATTCAGTTGTCTGAAAAAACGCGTTTATATCGGGCTGAAAAACACGTTTTGAAAAGTGTGATGTTACTGCCCCATAACTTACATGGGGTTGACCAAACTTGCAGAAACATGTTTATTTCTGCTGAAAAACACGTTTTGACCCTTTCTGCACACTGGGGTTAAGAGCTGAGTGTGTGGGCTCTTCTGATCCTTGCTGTTACAAGGAGATTCAGTTGTCTGAAAAAACGCGTTTATTTCGGGCTGAAAAACACGTTTTGAAAAGTGTGATGTTACTGCCCATAACTTACATGGGGTTGACCAAACTTGCAGAAACATGTTTATTTCTGCTGAAAAACACGTTTTGACCCTTTCTGCACACTGGGGTTAAGAGCTGAGTGTGTGGGCTCTTCTGAGCCTTGCTGTTACAAGGAGATTAATTTGTCTGAAAAAACGCGTTTATTTCGGGCTGAAAAACACGTTTTGAAAAGTGTGATGTTACTGCCCCATAACTTACATGGGGTTGACCAAACTTGCAGAAACATGTTTATTTCTGCTGAAAAACACGTTTTGACTCTTTCTGCACACTGGGGTTAAGGGCTGAGTGTGTGGGCACTTCTGAGCCTTGCTGTTACAAGTAGATTCAGCTGTCTGAAAAAACGCGTTTATTTCGGGCTGAAAAACACGTTTTGAAAAGTGTGATGTTACTGCCCCATAACTTACATGGGCTTGACCAAACTTGCAGAAACATGTTTATTTCTGCTGAAAAACACGTTTTGACCCTTTCTGCACACTGGGGTTAAGAGCTGAGTGTGTGGGCTCCTCTGATCCTTGCTGTTACAAGGAGATTCAGTTGTCTGAAAAAACGCGTTTATTTCGGGCTGAAAAACACGTTTTGAAAGTGTGATGTTACTGCCCCATAACTTACATGGGGTTGACCAAACTTGCAGAAACATGTTTATTTCTGCTGAAAAACACGTTTTGACCCTTTCTGCACACTGGGGTTAAGAGCTGAGTGTGTGGGCTCTTCTGAGCTTTGCTGTTACAAGGAGATTCAGTTGTCTGAAAAAACGCGTTTATTTCGGGCTGAAAAACACGTTTTGAAAAGTGTGATGTTACTGCCCCATAACTTACATGGGGTTGACCAAACTTGCAGAAACATGTTTATTTCTGCTGAAAAACACGTTTTGACCCTTTCTGCACACTGGGGTTAAGAGCTGAGTGTGTGGGCTCTTCTGAGCCTTGCTGTTACAAGGAGATTCATTTGTCTGAAAAAAAGCGTTTATTTCGGGCTGAAAAACACCTTTTGAAAAGTGTGATGTTACTGCCCCATAACTTACATGGGGTTGACCAAACTTGCAGAAACATGTTTATTTCTGCTGAAAAACAGGTTTTGAACCTTTCTGCACACTGGGGTTAAGGGCTGAGTGTGTGGGCACTTCTGAGCCTTGGTGTTACTAGTAGATTCAGCTGTCTGAAAAAACGCGTTTATTTCGGGCTGAAAAACACGTTTTGAAAAGTGTGATGTTACTGCCCCATAACTTACATGGGGTTGACCAAACTTGCAGAAACATGTTTATTTCTGCTGAAAAACACGTTTTCACCCTTTCTGCACACTGGAGTTAAGGGCTGAGTTTGTGGGCACTTCTGAGCCTTGCTGTTACAAGTAGATTCAGTTGTCTGAAAAAACGCGTTTATTTCGGGCTGAAAAACACGTTTTGAAAAGTGTGATGTTACTGCCCCATAACTTACATGGGGTTGACCAAACTTGCAGAAACATGTTTATTTCTGCTGAAAAACACGTTTTGACCCTTTCTGCACACTGGGGTTAAGACCTGAGTGTGTGGGCTCTTCTGAGCCTTGCTGTTACATGGGGATTCAGTTGTCTGAAAAAACGCGTTTATTTCGGGCTGAAAAACACGTTTTGAAAAGTGTGATGTTACTGCCCCATAACTTACATGGGGTTGACCAAACTTGCAGAAACATGTTTATTTCTGCTGAAAAACACGTTTTGACCCTTTCTGCACACTGGGGTTAAGAGCTGAGTTTGTGGGCACTTCTGAGCCTTGCTGTTACAAGGAGATTCAGTTGTCTGAAAAAACTTATTTCGGGCTAAAAAACACGTTTTGAAAAGTGGGATGTTACTGCCCCATAACTTACATGGGGTTGACCAAACTTGCAGAAACATGTTTATTTCTGCTGAAAAACACGTTTTGACCCTTTCTGCACACTGGGGTTAAGAGCTGAGAGTGTGGGCTCTTCTGAGCCTTGCTGTTACATGGGGATTCAGTTGTCTGAAAAAACGCGTTTATTTCGGGCTGAAAAACACGTTTTGAAAAGTGTGATGTTACTGCCCCATAACTTACATGGGGTTGACCAAACTTGCAGAAACATGTTTATTTCTGCTGAAAAACACGTTTTGACCCTTTCTGCACACTGGGGTTAAGAGCTGAGTGTGTGGGCACTTCTGAGCCTTGCTGTTACAAGGAGATTCAGTTGTCTGAAAAAACGCGTTTATTTCGGGCTGAAAAACACGTTTTGAAAAGTGTGATGTTACTGCCCCATAACTTACATGGGGTTGACCAAACTTGCAGAAACATGTTTATGTCTGCTGAAAAACACGTTTTGACCCTTTCTGCACACTGGGGTTAAGAGCTGAGAGTGTGGGCTCTTCTGAGCCTTGCTGTTACAAGGAGATTCAGTTGTCTGAAAAAACGCGTTTATTTCGGGCTGAAAAACACGTTTTGAAAAGTGTGATGTTACTGCCCCATAACTTACATGGGGTTGACCAAACTTGCAGAAACATGTTTATTTCTGCTGAAAAACACGTTTTGACCCTTTCTGCACACTGGGGTTAAGAGCTGAGTGTGTGGGCTCTTCTGAGCCTTGCTGTTACAAGGAGATTCATTTGTCTGAAAAAACGCGTTTAT
Organism: Lepisosteus oculatus; assembly: GCF_040954835.1. Taxonomy (NCBI): domain Eukaryota; kingdom Metazoa; phylum Chordata; class Actinopteri; order Semionotiformes; family Lepisosteidae; genus Lepisosteus; species Lepisosteus oculatus. The sequence goes on from NW_027167882.1 coordinate 84,383, forward strand.
TTCGGGCTGAAAAACACCTTTTGAAAAGTGTGATGTTACTGCCCCATAACTTACATGGGGTTGACCAAACTTGCAGAAACATGTTTATTTCTGCTGAAAAACAGGTTTTGAACCTTTCTGCACACTGGGGTTAAGGGCTGAGTGTGTGGGCACTTCTGAGCCTTGGTGTTACTAGTAGATTCAGCTGTCTGAAACAACGCGTTTATTTCGGCTGAAAAACACGTTTTGAAAAGTGTGATGTTACTGCCCCATAACGTACATGGGGTTGACCAAACTTGCAGAAACATGTTTATTTCTGCTGAAAAACACGTTTTCACCCTTTCTGCACACTGGAGTTAAGGGCTGAGTGTGTGGGCACTTCTGAGCCTTGCTGTTACAAGTAGATTCAGTTGTCTGAAAAAACGCGTTTATTTCGGGCTGAAAAACACGTTTTGAAAAGTGTGATGTTACTGCCCCATAACTTACATGGGGTTGACCAAACTTGCAGAAACATGTTTATTTCTGCTGAAAAACACGTTTTGACACTTTCTGTACACTGGGGTTAAGAGCTGAGTGTGTGGGCTCTTCTGAGCCTTGCTGTTACAAGGAGATTCAGTTGTCTGAAAAAACGCGTTTATTTCGGGCTGAAAAACACATTTTGAAAAGTGTGATGTTACTGCCCCATAACTTACATGGGGTTGACCAAACTTGCAGAAACATGTTTATTTCTGCTGAAAAACACGTTTTGACTCTTTCTGCACACTGGGGTTAAGGGCTGAGTGTGTGGGCACTTCTGAGCCTTGCTGTTACAAGTAGATTCAGCTGTCTGAAAAAACGCGTTTATTTCGGGCTGAAAAACACGTTTTGAAAAGTGTGATGTTACTGCCCCATAACTTACATGGGCTTGACCAAACTTGCAGAAACATGTTTATTTCTGCTGAAAAACACGTTTTGACCCTTTCTGCACACTGGGGTTAAGAGCTGAGTGTGTGGGCTCTTCTGAGCATTGCTGTTACATGGGGATTCAGTTGTCTGAAAAAACGCGTTTATATCGGGCTGAAAAACACGTTTTGAAAAGTGTGATGTTACTGCCCCATAACTTACATGGGGTTGACCAAACTTGCAGAAACATGTTTATTTCTGCTGAAAAACACGTTTTGACCCTTTCTGCACACTGGGGTTAAGAGCTGAGTGTGTGGGCTCTTCTGATCCTTGCTGTTACAAGGAGATTCAGTTGTCTGAAAAAACGCGTTTATTTCGGGCTGAAAAACACGTTTTGAAAAGTGTGATGTTACTGCCCATAACTTACATGGGGTTGACCAAACTTGCAGAAACATGTTTATTTCTGCTGAAAAACACGTTTTGACCCTTTCTGCACACTGGGGTTAAGAGCTGAGTGTGTGGGCTCTTCTGAGCCTTGCTGTTACAAGGAGATTCATTTGTCTGAAAAAACGCGTTTATTTCGGGCTGAAAAACACGTTTTGAAAAGTGTGATGTTACTGCCCCATAACTTACATGGGGTTGACCAAACTTGCAGAAACATGTTTATTTCTGCTGAAAAACACGTTTTGACCCTTTCTGCACACTGGGGTTAAGAGCTGAGTGTGTGGGCTCTTCTGAGCCTTGCTGTTACAAGGAGATTCAGTTGTCTGAAAAAACGCGTTTATTTCGGGCTGAAAAACACCTCTTGAAAAGTGTGATGTTACTGCCCCATAACTTACATGGGGTTGACCAAACTTGCAGAAACATGTTTATTTCTGCTGAAAAACAGGTTTTGAACCTTTCTGCACACTGGGGTTAAGGGCTGAGTGTGTGGGCACTTCTGAGCCTTGGTGTTACTAGTAGATTCAGCTGTCTGAAAAAACGCGTTTATTTCGGGCTGAAAAACACGTTTTGAAAAGTGTGATGTTACTGCCCCATAACTTACATGGGGTTGACCAAACTTGCAGAAACATGTTTATTTCTGCTGAAAAACACGTTTTGACCCTTTCTGCACACTGGGGTTAAGAGCTGAGTGTGTGGGCTCTTCTGAGCCTTGCTGTTACAAGGAGATTCAGTTGTCTGAAAAAACGCGTTTATTTCGGGCTGAAAAACACGTTTTGAAAGTGTGATGTTACTGCCCCATAACTTACATGGGGTTGACCAAACTTGCAGAAACATGTTTATTTCTGCTGAAAAACACGTTTTGACCCTTTCTGCACACTGGGGTTAAGAGCTGAGTGTGTGGGCTCTTCTGAGCTTTGCTGTTACAAGGAGATTCAGTTGTCTGAAAAAACGCGTTTATTTCGGGCTGAAAAACACGTTTTGAAAAGTGTGATGTTACTGCCCCATAACTTACATGGGGTTGACCAAACTTGCAGAAACATGTTTATTTCTGCTGAAAAACACGTTTTGACCCTTTCTGCACACTGGGGTTAAGAGCTGAGTGTGTGGGCTCTTCTGAGCCTTGCTGTTACAAGGAGATTCATTTGTCTGAAAAAAAGCGTTTATTTCGGGCTGAAAAACACCTTTTGAAAAGTGTGATGTTACTGCCCCATAACTTACATGGGGTTGACCAAACTTGCAGAAACATGTTTATTTCTGCTGAAAAACAGGTTTTGAACCTTTCTGCACACTGGGGTTAAGGGCTGAGTGTGTGGGCACTTCTGAGCCTTGGTGTTACTAGTAGATTCAGCTGTCTGAAAAAACGCGTTTATTTCGGGCTGAAAAACACGTTTTGAAAAGTGTGATGTTACTGCCCCATAACTTACATGGGGTTGACCAAACTTGCAGAAACATGTTTATTTCTGCTGAAAAACACGTTTTCACCCTTTCTGCACACTGGAGTTAAGGGCTGAGTTTGTGGGCACTTCTGAGCCTTGCTGTTACAAGTAGATTCAGTTGTCTGAAAAAACGCGTTTATTTCGGGCTGAAAAACACGTTTTGAAAAGTGTGATGTTACTGCCCCATAACTTACATGGGGTTGACCAAACTTGCAGAAACATGTTTATTTCTGCTGAAAAACACGTTTTGACCCTTTCTGCACACTGGGGTTAAGACCTGAGTGTGTGGGCTCTTCTGAGCCTTGCTGTTACATGGGGATTCAGTTGTCTGAAAAAACGCGTTTATTTCGGGCTGAAAAACACGTTTTGAAAAGTGTGATGTTACTGCCCCATAACTTACATGGGGTTGACCAAACTTGCAGAAACATGTTTATTTCTGCTGAAAAACACGTTTTGACCCTTTCTGCACACTGGGGTTAAGAGCTGAGTTTGTGGGCACTTCTGAGCCTTGCTGTTACAAGGAGATTCAGTTGTCTGAAAAAACTTATTTCGGGCTAAAAAACACGTTTTGAAAAGTGGGATGTTACTGCCCCATAACTTACATGGGGTTGACCAAACTTGCAGAAACATGTTTATTTCTGCTGAAAAACACGTTTTGACCCTTTCTGCACACTGGGGTTAAGAGCTGAGAGTGTGGGCTCTTCTGAGCCTTGCTGTTACATGGGGATTCAGTTGTCTGAAAAAACGCGTTTATTTCGGGCTGAAAAACACGTTTTGAAAAGTGTGATGTTACTGCCCCATAACTTACATGGGGTTGACCAAACTTGCAGAAACATGTTTATTTCTGCTGAAAAACACGTTTTGACCCTTTCTGCACACTGGGGTTAAGAGCTGAGTGTGTGGGCTCTTCTGAGCCTTGCTGTTACAAGGAGATTCATTTGTCTGAAAAAAAGCGTTTATTTCGGGCTGAAAAACACCTTTTGAAAAGTGTGATGTTACTGCCCCATAACTTACATGGGGTTGACCAAACTTGCAGAAACATGTTTATTTCTGCTGAAAAACAGGTTTTGAACCTTTCTGCACACTGGGGTTAAGGGCTGAGTGTGTGGGCACTTCTGAGCCTTGGTGTTACTAGTAGATTCAGCTGTCTGAAAAAACGCGTTTATTTCGGGCTGAAAAACACGTTTTGAAAAGTGTGATGTTACTGCCCCATAACTTACATGGGGTTGACCAAACTTGCAGAAACATGTTTATTTCTGCTGAAAAACACGTTTTCACCCTTTCTGCACACTGGAGTTAAGGGCTGAGTTTGTGGGCACTTCTGAGCCTTGCTGTTACAAGTAGATTCAGTTGTCTGAAAAACGCGTTTATTTCGGGCTGAAAAACACGTTTTGAAAGTGTGATGTTACTGCCCCATAACTTACATGGGGTTGACCAAACTTGCAGAAACATGTTTATTTCTGCTGAAAAACCACGTTTTGACCCTTTACTGCACACTGGGGTTAAGACCTGAGTGTGTGGGCTCTTCTGAGCCTTGCTGTTACATGGGGATTCAGTTGTCTGAAAAAACGCGTTTATTTCGGGCTGAAAAACACGTTTTGAAAAGTGTGATGTTACTGCCCCATAACTTACATGGGGTTGACCAACTTGCAGAAACATGTTTATTTCTGCTGAAAACACGTTTTGACCCTTTCTGCACACTGGGGTTAAGAGCTGAGTTTGTGGGCACTTCTGAGCCTTGCTGTTACAAGGAGATTCAGTTGTCTGAAAAAACTTATTTCGGGCTAAAAAACACGTTTTGAAAAGTGGGATGTTACTGCCCCATAACTTACATGGGGTTGACCAAACTTGCAGAAACATGTTTATTTCCTGCTGAAAAACACGTTTTGACCCTTTCTGCACACTGGGGTTAAGAGCTGAGAGTGTGGGCTCTTCTGAGCCTTGCTGTTACATGGGGATTCAGTTGTCTGAAAAAACGCGTTTATTTCGGGCTGAAAAACACGTTTTGAAAAGTGTGATGTTACTGCCCCATAACTTACATGGGGTTGACCAAACTTGCAGAAACATGTTTATTTCTGCTGAAAAACACGTTTTGACCCTTTCTGCAAACTGGGGTTAAGAGCTGAGTGTGTGGGCACTTCTGAGCCTTGCTGTTACAAGTAGATTCAGCTGTCTGAGATTCTAGCTGTCTGAAAAAAACGCGTTTATTTCGGGCTGAAAAACTACGTTTTGAAAAGTGTGATGTTACTGCCCCATAACTTACATGGGCTTGACCAAACTTGCAGAAACATGTTTATTTCTGCTGAAAAACACGTTTTGACCCTTTCTGCACACTGGGGTTAAGAGCTGAGTGTGTGGGCTCTTCTGATCCTTGCTGTTACAAGGAGATCAGTTGTCTGAAAAAACGCGTTTATTTCGGGCTGAAAAACACGTTTTGAAAAGTGTGATGTTACTGCCCATAACTTACATGGGGTTGACCAAACTTGCAGAAACATGTTTATTTCTGCTGAAAAACACGTTTTGACCCTTTCTGCACACTGTGGTTAAGAGCTGAGTGTGTGGGCTCTTCTGAGCCTTGCTGTTACAAGGAGATTCATTTATCTGAAAAACGAGTTTATTTCGGGCTGAAAAACACGTTTTGAAAAGTGTGATGTTACTGCCCCATAACTTACATGGGGTTGACCAAACTTGCAGAAACATGTTTATTTCTGCTGAAAAACACGTTTTGACTCTTTCTGCACACTGGGGTTAAGGGCTGAGTGTGTGGGCACTTCTGAGCCTTGCTGTTACAAGTAGATTCAGCTGTCTGAAAAAACGCGTTTATTTCGGGCTGAAAAACACGTTTTGAAAAGTGTGATGTTACTGCCCCATAACTTACATGGGCTTGACCAAACTTGCAGAAACATGTTTATTTCTGCTGAAAAACACGTTTTGACCCTTTCTGCACACTGGGGTTAAGAGCTGAGTGTGTGGGCTCCTCTGATCCTTGCTGTTACAAGGAGATTCAGTTGTCTGAAAAAACGCGTTTATTTCGGGCTGAAAAACACGTTTTGAAAGTGTGATGTTACTGCCCCATAACTTACATGGGGTTGACCAAACTTGCAGAAACATGTTTATTTCTGCTGAAAAACACGTTTTGACCCTTTCTGCACACTGGGGTTAAGAGCTGAGTGTGTGGGCTCTTCTGAGCTTTGCTGTTACAAGGAGATTCAGTTGTCTGAAAAAACGCGTTTATTTCGGGCTGAAAAACACGTTTTGAAAAGTGTGATGTTACTGCCCCATAACTTACATGGGGTTGACCAAACTTGCAGAAACATGTTTATTTCTGCTGAAAAACACGTTTTGACCCTTTCTGCACACTGGGGTTAAGAGCTGAGTGTGTGGGCTCTTCTGAGCCTTGCTGTTACAAGGAGATTCATTTGTCTGAAAAAACGCGTTTATTTCGGGCTGAAAACACCTTTTGAAAAGTGTGATGTTACTGCCCCATAACTTACATGGGGTTGACCAAACTTGCAGAAACATGTTTATTTCTGCTGAAAAACAGGTTTTGAACCTTTCTGCACACTGGGGTTAAGGGCTGAGTGTGTGGGCACTTCTGAGCCTTGGTGTTACTAGTAGATTCAGCTGTCTGAAAAAACGCGTTTATTTCGGGCTGAAAAACACGTTTTGAAAAGTGTGATGTTACTGCCCCATAACTTACATGGGGTTGACCAAACTTGCAGAAACATGTTTATTTCTGCTGAAAAACACGTTTTCACCCTTTCTGCACACTTGAGTTAAGGGCTGAGTGTGTGGGCACTTCTGAGCCTTGCTGTTACAAGTAGATTCAGTTGTCTGAAAAACGCGTTTATTTCGGGCTGAAAAACACGTTTTGAAAAGTGTGATGTTACTGCCCCATAACTTACATGGGGTTGACCAAACTTGCAGAAACATGTTTATTTCTGCTGAAAAACACGTTTTGACCCTTTCTGCACACTGGGGTTAAGAGCTGAGTGTGTGGGCTCTTCTGAGCCTTGCTGTTACAAGGAGATTCAGTTGTCTGAAAAACGCGTTTATTTCGGGCTGAAAAACACGTTTTGAAAGTGTGATGTTACTGCCCCATAACTTACATGGGGTTGACCAAACTTGCAGAAACATGTTTATTTCTGCTGAAAAACACGTTTTGACCCTTTCTGCACACTGGGGTTAAGAGCTGAGTGTGTGGGCTCTTCTGAGCTTTGCTGTTACAAGGAGATTCAGTTGTCTGAAAAACGCGTTTATTTCGGGCTGAAAAACACGTTTTGAAAAGTGTGATGTTACTGCCCCATAACTTACATGGGGTTGACCAAACTTGCAGAAACATGTTTATTTCTGCTGAAAAACACGTTTTGACCCTTTCTGCACACTGGGGTTAAGAGCTGAGTGTGTGGGCTCTTCTGAGCCTTGCTGTTACAAGGAGATTCATTTGTCTGAAAAACGCGTTTATTTCGGGCTGAAAAACACCTTTTGAAAAGTGTGATGTTACTGCCCCATAACTTACATGGGGTTGACCAAACTTGCAGAAACATGTTTATTTCTGCTGAAAAACAGGTTTGAACCTTTCTGCACACTGGGGTTAAGGGCTGAGTGTGTGGGCACTTCTGAGCCTTGGTGTTACTAGTAGATTCAGCTGTCTGAAAAAACGCGTTTATTTCGGGCTGAAAAACACGTTTTGAAAAGTGTGATGTTACTGCCCCATAACTTACATGGGGTTGACCAAACTTGCAGAAACATGTTTATTTCTGCTGAAAACACGTTTTCACCCTTTCTGCACACTTGAGTTAAGGGCTGAGTGTGTGGCACTTCTGAGCCTTGCTGTTACAAGTAGATTCAGTTGTCTGAAAAAACGCGTTTATTTCGGGCTGAAAAACACGTTTTGAAAAGTGTGATGTTACTGCCCCATAACTTACATGGGTTGACCAAACTTGCAGAAACATGTTTATTTCTGCTGAAAAACACGTTTGACCCTTTCTGCACACTGGGGTTAAGAGCTGAGTGTGTGGGCACTTCTGAGCCTTGCTGTTACAAGGAGATTCAGTTGTCTGAAAAAACGCGTTTATTTCGGGCTGAAAAACACGTTTTGAAAAGTGTGATGTTACTGCCCCATAACTTACATGGGGTTGACCAAACTTGCAGAAACATGTTTATTTCTGCTGAAAAACACGTTTTCACCCTTTCTGCACACTGGAGTTAAGGTCTGAGTTTGTGGGCACTTCTGAGCCTTGCTGTTACAAGTAGATTCAGTTGTCTGAAAAAACGCGTTTATTTCGGGCTGAAAAACACGTTTTGAAAAGTGTGATGTTACTGCCCCATAACTTACATGGGGTTGACCAAACTTGCAGAAACATGTTTATTTCTGCTGAAAAACACGTTTTGACCCTTTCTGCACACTGGGTTAAGAGCTGAGTGTGTGGGCTCTTCTGAGCCTTGCTGTTACAAGGAGATTCATTTGTCTGAAAAAACGCGTTTATTTCGGGCTGAAAAACACGTTTTGAAAAGTGTGATGTTACTGCCCCATAACTTACATGGGTTGACCAAACTTGCAGAAACATGTTTATTTCTGCTGAAAAACACGTTTTGACCCTTTCTGCACACTGGGGTTAAGAGCTGAGTGTGTGGGCTCTTCTGAGCCTTGCTGTTACAAGGAGATTCAGTTGTCTGAAAAAACGCGTTTATTTCGGGCTGAAAAACACCTCTTGAAAAGTGTGATGTTACTGCCCCATAACTTACATGGGGTTGACCAAACTTGCAGAAACATGTTTATTTCTGCTGAAAAACAGGTTTTGAACCTTTCTGCACACTGGGGTTAAGGGCTGAGTGTGTGGGCACTTCTGAGCCTTGGTGTTACTAGTAGATTCAGCTGTCTGAAAAAACGCGTTTATTTCGGGCTGAAAAACACGTTTTGAAAAGTGTGATGTTACTGCCCCATAACTTACATGGGGTTGACCAAACTTGCAGAAACATGTTTATTTCTGCTGAAAAACACGTTTTGACCCTTTCTGCACACTGGGGTTAAGAGCTGAGTGTGTGGGCTCTTCTGAGCCTTGCTGTTACAAGGAGATTCAGTTGTCTGAAAAACGCGTTTATTTCGGGCTGAAAAACACGTTTGAAAGTGTGATGTTACTGCCCCATAACTTACATGGGGTTGACCAAACTTGCAGAAACATGTTTATTTCTGCTGAAAAACACGTTTTGACCCTTTCTGCACACTGGGGTTAAGAGCTGAGTGTGTGGGCTCTTCTGAGCTTTGCTGTTACAAGGAGATTCAGTTGTCTGAAAAAACGCGTTTATTCGGGCTGAAAAACACGTTTTGAAAAGTGTGATGTTACTGCCCCATAACTTACATGGGGTTGACCAAACTTGCAGAAACATGTTTATTTCTGCTGAAAACACGTTTTGACCCTTTCTGCACACTGGGGTTAAGAGCTGAGTGTGTGGGCTCTTCTGAGCCTTGCTGTTACAAGGAGATTCATTTGTCTGAAAAAAAGCGTTTATTTCGGGCTGAAAAACACCTTTTGAAAAGTGTGATGTTACTGCCCCATAACTTACATGGGTTGACCAAACTTGCAGAAACATGTTTATTTCTGCTGAAAAACAGGTTTTGAACCTTTCTGCACACTGGGGTTAAGGGCTGAGTGTGTGGGCACTTCTGAGCCTTGGTGTTACTAGTAGATCAGCTGTCTGAAAAAACGCGTTTATTTCGGGCTGAAAAACACGTTTTGAAAAGTGTGATGTTACTGCCCCATAACTTACATGGGGTTGACCAAACTTGCAGAAACATGTTTATTTCTGCTGAAAAACACGTTTTCACCCTTTCTGCACACTGGAGTTAAGGGCTGAGTTTGTGGGCACTTCTGAGCCTTGCTGTTACAAGTAGATTCAGTTGTCTGAAAAAACGCGTTTATTTCGGGCTGAAAAACACGTTTTGAAAAGTGTGATGTTACTGCCCCATAACTTACATGGGGTTGACCAAACTTGCAGAAACATGTTTATTTCTGCTGAAAAACACGTTTTTGACCCTTTCTGCACACTGGGGTTAAGACCTGAGTGTGTGGGCTCTTCTGAGCCTTGCTGTTACATGGGGATTCAGTTGTCTGAAAAAACGCGTTTATTTCGGGCTGAAAAACACGTTTTGAAAAGTGTGATGTTACTGCCCCATAACTTACATGGGGTTGACCAAACTTGCAGAAACATGTTTATTTCTGCTGAAAAACACGTTTTGACCCTTTCTGCACACTGGGGTTAAGAGCTGAGTTTGTGGGCACTTCTGAGCCTTGCTGTTACAAGGAGATTCAGTTGTCTGAAAAAACTTATTTCGGGCTAAAAAACACGTTTTGAAAAGTGGGATGTTACTGCCCCATAACTTACATGGGGTTGACCAAACTTGCAGAAACATGTTTATTTCTGCTGAAAAACACGTTTTGACCCTTTCTGCACACTGGGGTTAAGAGCTGAGAGTGTGGGCTCTTCTGAGCCTTGCTGTTACATGGGGATTCAGTTGTCTGAAAAAAGCGTTTATTTCGGGCTGAAAAACACGTTTTGAAAAGTGTGATGTTACTGCCCCATAACTTACATGGGGTTGACCAAACTTGCAGAAACATGTTTATTTCTGCTGAAAAACACGTTTTGACCCTTTCTGCACACTGGGGTTAAGAGCTGAGTGTGTGGGCTCTTCTGAGCCTTGCTGTTACAAGGAGATTCATTTGTCTGAAAAAAAGCGTTTATTTCGGGCTGAAAAACACCTTTTGAAAAGTGTGATGTTACTGCCCCATAACTTACATGGGGTTGACCAAACTTGCAGAAACATGTTTATTTCTGCTGAAAAACAGGTTTGAACCTTTCTGCACACTGGGGTTAAGGGCTGAGTGTGTGGGCACTTCTGAGCCTTGGTGTTACTAGTAGATTCAGCTGTCTGAAAAAACGCGTTTATTTCGGGCTGAAAAACACGTTTTGAAAAGTGTGATGTTACTGCCCCATAACTTACATGGGGTTGACCAAACTTGCAGAAACATGTTTATTTCTGCTGAAAAACACGTTTTCACCCTTTCTGCACACTGGAGTTAAGGGCTGAGTTTGTGGGCACTTCTGAGCCTTGCTGTTACAAGTAGATTCAGTTGTCTGAAAAAACGCGTTTATTTCGGGCTGAAAAACACGTTTTGAAAAGTGTGATGTTACTGCCCCATAACTTACATGGGGTTGACCAAACTTGCAGAAACATGTTTATTTCTGCTGAAAACACGTTTGACCCTTTCTGCACACTGGGGTTAAGACCTGAGTGTGTGGGCTCTTCTGAGCCTTGCTGTTACATGGGGATTCAGTTGTCTGAAAAAACGCGTTTATTTCGGGCTGAAAAACACGTTTTGAAAAGTGTGATGTTACTGCCCCATAACTTACATGGGGTTGACCAAACTTGCAGAAACATGTTTATTTCTGCTGAAAAACACGTTTTGACCCTTTCTGCACACTGGGGTTAAGAGCTGAGTTTGTGGGCACTTCTGAGCCTTGCTGTTACAAGGAGATTCAGTTGTCTGAAAAAACTTATTTCGGGCTAAAAAACACGTTTTGAAAAGTGGGATGTTACTGCCCCATAACTTACATGGGGTTGACCAAACTTGCAGAAACATGTTTATTTCTGCTGAAAAACACGTTTTGACCCTTTCTGCACACTGGGGTTAAGAGCTGAGAGTGTGGGCTCTTCTGAGCCTTGCTGTTACATGGGGATTCAGTTGTCTGAAAAAACGCGTTTATTTCGGGCTGAAAAACACGTTTTGAAAAGTGTGATGTTACTGCCCCATAACTTACATGGGGTTGACCAAACTTGCAGAAACATGTTTATTTCTGCTGAAAAACACGTTTTGACCCTTTCTGCAAACTGGGGTTAAGAGCTGAGTGTGTGGGCACTTCTGAGCCTTGCTGTTACAAGTAGATTCAGCTGTCTGAAAAAACGCGTTTATTTCGGGCTGAAAAACACGTTTTGAAAAGTGTGATGTTACTGCCCCATAACTTACATGGGCTTGACCAAACTTGCAGAAACATGTTTATTTCTGCTGAAAAACACGTTTTGACCCTTTCTGCACACTGGGGTTAAGAGCTGAGTGTGTGGGCTCTTCTGATCCTTGCTGTTACAAGGAGATTCAGTTGTCTGAAAAAACGCGTTTATTTCGGGCTGAAAAACACGTTTTGAAAAGTGTAATGTTACTGCCCATAACTTACATGGGGTTGACCAAACTTGCAGAAACATGTTTATTTCTGCTGAAAAACACGTTTTGACCCTTTCTGCACACTGTGGTTAAGAGCTGAGTGTGTGGGCTCTTCTGAGCCTTGCTGTTACAAGGAGATTCATTTATCTGAAAAAACGAGTTTATTTCGGGCTGAAAAACACGTTTTGAAAAGTGTGATGTTACTGCCCCATAACTTACATGGGGTTGACCAAACTTGCAGAAACATGTTTATTTCTGCTGAAAAACACGTTTTGACTCTTTCTGCACACTGGGGTTAAGGGCTGAGTGTGTGGGCACTTCTGAGCCTTGCTGTTACAAGTAGATTCAGCTGTCTGAAAAAACGCGTTTATTTCGGCTGAAAAACACGTTTTGAAAAGTGTGATGTTACTGCCCCATAACTTACATGGGCTTGACCAAACTTGCAGAAACATGTTTATTTCTGCTGAAAAACACGTTTTGACCCTTTCTGCACACTGGGGTTAAGAGCTGAGTGTGTGGGCTCCTCTGATCCTTGCTGTTACAAGGAGATTCAGTTGTCTGAAAAAACGCGTTTATTTCGGGCTGAAAACACGTTTTGAAAGTGTGATGTTACTGCCCCATAACTTACATGGGGTTGACCAAACTTGCAGAAACATGTTTATTTCTGCTGAAAAACACGTTTTGACCCTTTCTGCACACTGGGGTTAAGAGCTGAGTGTGTGGGCTCTTCTGAGCTTTGCTGTTACAAGGAGATTCAGTTGTCTGAAAAAACGCGTTTATTTCGGGCTGAAAAACACGTTTTGAAAAGTGTGATGTTACTGCCCCATAACTTACATGGGGTTGACCAAACTTGCAGAAACATGTTTATTTCTGCTGAAAAACACGTTTTGACCCTTTCTGCACACTGGGGTTAAGAGCTGAGTGTGTGGGCTCTTCTGAGCCTTGCTGTTACAAGGAGATTCATTTGTCTGAAAAAACGCGTTTATTTCGGGCTGAAAAACACCTTTTGAAAAGTGTGATGTTACTGCCCCATAACTTACATGGGGTTGACCAAACTTGCAGAAACATGTTTATTTCTGCTGAAAAACAGGTTTTGAACCTTTCTGCACACTGGGGTTAAGGGCTGAGTGTGTGGGCACTTCTGAGCCTTGGTGTTACTAGTAGATTCAGCTGTCTGAAAAAACGCGTTTATTTCGGGCTGAAAAACACGTTTTGAAAAGTGTGATGTTACTGCCCCATAACTTACATGGGGTTGACCAAACTTGCAGAAACATGTTTATTTCTGCTGAAAAACACGTTTTCACCCTTTCTGCACACTTGAGTTAAGGGCTGAGTGTGTGGGCACTTCTGAGCCTTGCTGTTACAAGTAGATTCAGTTGTCTGAAAAAACGCGTTTATTTCGGGCTGAAAAACACGTTTTGAAAAGTGTGATGTTACTGCCCCATAACTTACATGGGGTTGACCAAACTTGCAGAAACATGTTTATTTCTGCTGAAAAACACGTTTTGACCCTTTCTGCACACTGGGGTTAAGAGCTGAGTGTGTGGGCACTTCTGAGCCTTGCTGTTACAAGGAGATTCAGTTGTCTGAAAAAACGCGTTTATTTCGGGCTGAAAAACACGTTTTGAAAAGTGTGATGTTACTGCCCCATAACTTACATGGGGTTGACCAAACTTGCAGAAACATGTTTATTTCTGCTGAAAAACACGTTTTCACCCTTTCTGCACACTGGAGTTAAGGTCTGAGTTTGTGGGCACTTCTGAGCCTTGCTGTTACAAGTAGATTCAGTTGTCTGAAAAAACGCGTTTATTTCGGGCTGAAAAACACGTTTTGAAAAGTGTGATGTTACTGCCCCATAACTTACATGGGGTTGACCAAACTTGCAGAAACATGTTTATTTCTGCTGAAAAACACGTTTTGACCCTTTCTGCACACTGGGGTTAAGACCTGAGTGTGTGGGCTCTTCTGAGCCTTGCTGTTACATGGGGATTCAGTTGTCTGAAAAAACGCGTTTATTTCGGGCTGAAAAACACGTTTTGAAAAGTGTGATGTTACTGCCCCATAACTTACATGGGGTTGACCAAACTTGCAGAAACATGTTTATTTCTGCTGAAAAACACGTTTTGACCCTTTCTGCACACTGGGGTTAAGAGCTGAGTTTGTGGGCACTTCTGAGCCTTGCTGTTACAAGGAGATTCAGTTGTCTGAAAAAACTTATTTCGGGCTAAAAAACACGTTTTGAAAAGTGGGATGTTACTGCCCCATAACTTACATGGGGTTGACCAAACTTGCAGAAACATGTTTATTTCTGCTGAAAAACACGTTTTGACCCTTTCTGCACACTGGGGTTAAGAGCTGAGAGTGTGGGCTCTTCTGAGCCTTGCTGTTACATGGGGATTCAGTTGTCTGAAAAAACGCGTTTATTTCGGGCTGAAAAACACGTTTTGAAAAGTGTGATGTTACTGCCCCATAACTTACATGGGGTTGACCAAACTTGCAGAAACATGTTTATTTCTGCTGAAAAACACGTTTTGACACTTTCTGTACACTGGGGTTAAGAGCTGAGTGTGTGGACTCTTCTGAGCCTTGCTGTTACATGGGGATTCAGTTGTCTGAAAAAACACGTTTATTTCGGGCTGAAAAACACGTTTTGAAAAGTGTGATGTTACTGCCCCATAACTTACATGGGGTTGACCAAACTTGCAGAAACATGTTTATTTCTGCTGAAAAACACGTTTTGACCCTTTCTGCAAACTGGGTTAAGAGCTGAGTGTGTGGGCACTTCTGAGCCTTGCTGTTACAAGTAGATTCAGCTGTCTGAAAAAACGCGTTTATTTCGGGCTGAAAAACACGTTTTGAAAAGTGTGATGTTACTGCCCCATAACTTACATGGGCTTGACCAAACTTGCAGAAACATGTTTATTTCTGCTGAAAAACACGTTTTGACCCTTTCTGCACACTGGGGTTAAGAGCTGAGTGTGTGGGCTCTTCTGATCCTTGCTGTTACAAGGAGATTCAGTTGTCTGAAAAAACGCGTTTATTTCGGGCTGAAAAACACGTTTTGAAAAGTGTGATGTTACTGCCCATAACTTACATGGGGTTGACCAAACTTGCAGAAACATGTTTATTTCTGCTGAAAAACACGTTTGGACCCTTTCTGCACACTGTGGTTAAGAGCTGAGTGTGTGGGCTCTTCTGAGCCTTGCTGTTACAAGGAGATTCATTTATCTGAAAAAACGAGTTTATTTCGGGCTGAAAAACACGTTTTGAAAAGTGTGATGTTACTGCCCCATAACTTACATGGGTTGACCAAACTTGCAGAAACATGTTTATTTCTGCTGAAAAACACGTTTTGACTCTTTCTGCACACTGGGTTAAGGGCTGAGTGTGTGGGCACTTCTGAGCCTTGCTGTTACAAGTAGATTCAGCTGTCTGAAAAAACGCGTTTATTTCGGGCTGAAAAACACGTTTTGAAAAGTGTGATGTTACTGCCCCATAACTTACATGGGCTTGGACCAAACTTGCAGAAACATGTTTATTTCTGCTGAAAAACACGTTTTGACCCTTTCTGCACACTGGGGTTAAGAGCTGAGTGTGTGGGCTCCTCTGATCCTTGCTGTTACAAGGAGATTCAGTTGTCTGAAAAAACGCGTTTATTTCGGGCTGAAAAACACGTTTTGAAAGTGTGATGTTACTGCCCCATAACTTACATGGGGTTGACCAAACTTGCAGAAACATGTTTATTTCTGCTGAAAAACACGTTTTGACCCTTTCTGCACACTGGGGTTAAGAGCTGAGTGTGTGGGCACTTCTGAGCCTTGCTGTTACAAGTAGATTCAGCTGTCTGAAAAAACGCGTTTATTTCGGGCTGAAAAACACGTTTTGAAAAGTGTGATGTTACTGCCCCATAACTTACATGGGCTTGACCAAACTTGCAGAAACATGTTTATTTCTGCTGAAAAACACGTTTTGACCCTTTCTGCACACTGGGGTTAAGAGCTGAGTGTGTGGGCTCTTCTGATCCTTGCTGTTACAAGGAGATTCAGTTGTCTGAAAAAACGCGTTTATTTCGGGCTGAAAAACACGTTTTGAAAAGTGTGATGTTACTGCCCATAACTTACATGGGGTTGACCAAACTTGCAGAAACATGTTTATTTCTGCTGAAAAACACGTTTTGACCCTTTCTGCACACTGTGGTTAAGAGCTGAGTGTGTGGGCTCTTCTGAGCCTTGCTGTTACAAGGAGATTCATTTATCTGAAAAAACGAGTTTATTTCGGGCTGAAAAACACGTTTTGAAAAGTGTGATGTTACTGCCCCATAACTTACATGGGGTTGACCAAACTTGCAGAAACATGTTTATTTCTGCTGAAAAACACGTTTTGACTCTTTCTGCACACTGGGGTTAAGGGCTGAGTGTGTGGGCACTTCTGAGCCTTGCTGTTACAAGTAGATTCAGCTGTCTGAAAAAACGCGTTATTTCGGGCTGAAAAACACGTTTTGAAAAGTGTGATGTTACTGCCCCATAACTTACATGGGCTTGACCAAACTTGCAGAAACATGTTTATTTCTGCTGAAAAACACGTTTTGACCCTTTCTGCACACTGGGGTTAAGAGCTGAGTGTGTGGGCTCCTCTGATCCTTGCTGTTACAAGGAGATTCAGTTGTCTGAAAAAACGCGTTTATTTCGGGCTGAAAAACACGTTTTGAAAGTGTGATGTTACTGCCCCATAACTTACATGGGGTTGACCAAACTTGCAGAAACATGTTTATTTCTGCTGAAAAACACGTTTTGACCCTTTCTGCACACTGGGGTTAAGAGCTGAGTTTGTGGGCACTTCTGAGCCTTGCTGTTACAAGGAGATTCAGTTGTCTGAAAAAACTTATTTCGGGCTAAAAAACACGTTTTGAAAAGTGGGATGTTACTGCCCCATAACTTACATGGGGTTGACCAAACTTGCAGAAACATGTTTATTTCTGCTGAAAACACGTTTTGACCCTTTCTGCACACTGGGGTTAAGAGCTGAGAGTGTGGGCTCTTCTGAGCCTTGCTGTTACATGGGGATTCAGTTGTCTGAAAAAACGCGTTTATTTCGGGCTGAAAAACACGTTTTGAAAAGTGTGATGTTACTGCCCCATAACTTACATGGGGTTGACCAAACTTGCAGAAACATGTTTATTTCTGCTGAAAAACACGTTTTGACCCTTTCTGCACACTGGGGTTAAGAGCTGAGTGTGTGGGCTCTTCTGAGCCTTGCTGTTACAAGGAGATTCATTTGTCTGAAAAAAAGCGTTTATTTCGGGCTGAAAAACACCTTTTGAAAAGTGTGATGTTACTGCCCCATAACTTACATGGGGTTGACCAAACTTGCAGAAACATGTTTATTTCTGCTGAAAAACAGGTTTTGAACCTTTCTGCACACTGGGGTTAAGGGCTGAGTGTGTGGGCACTTCTGAGCCTTGGTGTTACTAGTAGATTCAGCTGTCTGAAAAAACGCGTTTATTTCGGGCTGAAAAACACGTTTTGAAAAGTGTGATGTTACTGCCCCATAACTTACATGGGGTTGACCAAACTTGCAGAAACATGTTTATTTCTGCTGAAAAACACGTTTTCACCCTTTCTGCACACTGGAGTTAAGGGCTGAGTTTGTGGGCACTTCTGAGCCTTGCTGTTACAAGTAGATTCAGTTGTCTGAAAAAACGCGTTTATTTCGGGCTGAAAAACACGTTTTGAAAAGTGTGATGTTACTGCCCCATAACTTACATGGGGTTGACCAAACTTGCAGAAACATGTTTATTTCTGCTGAAAAACACGTTTTGACCCTTTCTGCACACTGGGGTTAAGACCTGAGTGTGTGGGCTCTTCTGAGCCTTGCTGTTACATGGGGATTCAGTTGTCTGAAAAAACGCGTTTATTTCGGGCTGAAAAACACGTTTTGAAAAGTGTGATGTTACTGCCCCATAACTTACATG
>NW_027167883.1:0-102074 GCF_040954835.1 Lepisosteus oculatus
AAACTTGCAGAAACATGTTTATTTCTGCTGAAAAACATGTTTTGACACTTTCAGCACACTGGGGTTAAGACCTGAGTGTGTGGGCTCTTCTGAGCCTTGCAGTTACATAGGGATACAGCTGTCTGAAAAAACGCGTTTATTTCGGGCTGAAAAACACGTTTTGAAAAGTGAGCTGTTACTGACCCATAACTTACATGGGGTTGACCAAACTTGCAGAAACATGTTTATTTCTGCTGAAAAACACGATTTGACACTTTCAGCACACTGGGGTTAAGACCTGAGTGTGTGGGCTCTTCTGAGCCTTGCAGTTACATAGGGATACAGCTGTCTGAAAAAACGTGTTTATTTCGGGCTGAAAAACACGTTTTGAAAAGTGAGCTGTTACTGCAACATAAGTTACATGGGGTTGACCAAACTTGCAGAAACATGTTTATTTCTGCTGAAAAACATGTTTTGACACTTTCAGCACACTGGGGTTAAGACCTGAGTGTGTGGGCTCTTCTGAACCTTGCAGTTACATAGGGATACAGCTGTCTGAAAAAACGTGTTTATTTCGGGCTGAAAAACACGTTTTGAAAACTGAGCTGTTACTGCAACATAAGTTACATGGGGTTGACCTAACTTGCAGAAACATGTTTATTTCTGCTGAAAAACATGTTTTGACACTTTCAGCACACTGGGGTTAAGACCTGAGTGTGTGGGCTCTTCTGAGCCTTGCAGTTACATAGGGATACAGCTGTCTGAAAAAACGCGTTTATTTCGGGCTGAAAAACACGTTTTGAAAAGTGAGCTGTTACTGACCCATAACTTACATGGGGTTGACCAAACTTGCAGAAACATGTTTATTTCTGCTGAAAAACACGATTTGACACTTTCAGCACACTGGGGTTAAGACCTGAGTGTGTGGGCTCTTCTGAGCCTTGCAGTTACATAGGGATACAGCTGTCTGAAAAAACGTGTTTATTTCGGGCTGAAAAACACGTTTTGAAAAGTGAGCTGTTACTGCAACATAAGTTACATGGGGTTGACCAAACTTGCAGAAACATGTTTATTTCTGCTGAAAAACATGTTTTGACACTTTCAGCACACTGGGGTTAAGACCTGAGTGTGTGGGCTCTTCTGAACCTTGCAGTTACATAGGGATACAGCTGTCTGAAAAAACGCGTTTATTTCGGGCTGAAAAACACGTTTTGAAAAGTGAGCTGTCACTGACCCATAACTTACATGGGGCTGACCAAACTTGCAGAAACATGTTTATTTCTGCTGAAAAACACGATTTGACACTTTCAGCACACTGGGGTTAAGACCTGAGTGTGTGGGCTCTTCTGAGCCTTGCAGTTACATAGGGATACAGCTGTCTGAAAAAACGTGTTTATTTCGGGCTGAAAAACACGTTTTGAAAAGTGAGCTGTTACTGCAACATAAGTTACATGGGGTTGACCAAACTTGCAGAAATATGTTTATTTCTGCTGAAAAACATGTTTTGACACTTTCAGCACACTGGGGTTAAGACCTGAGTGTGTGGGCTCTTCTGAGCCTTGCAGTTACATAGGGATACAGCTGTATGAAAAAACGTGTTTATTTCGGGCTGAAAAACACGTTTTGAAAAGTGAGCTGTTACTGCAACATAAGTTACATGGGGTTGACCAAACTTGCAGAAACATGTTTATTTCTGCTGAAAAACATGTTTTGACACTTTCAGCACACTGGGGTTAAGACCTGAGTGTGTGGGCTCTTCTGAGCCTTGCAGTTACATAGGGATACAGCTGTCTGAAAAAACGTGTTTATTTCGGGCTGAAAAACACGTTTTGAAAAGTGAGCTGTTACTGACCCATAACTTACATGAGGCTGACCAAACTTGCAGAAACATGTTTATTTCTGCTGAAAAACACGATTTGACACTTTCAGCACACTGGGGTTAAGACCTGAGTGTGTGGGCTCTTCTGAGCCTTGCAGTTACATAGGGATACAGCTGTCTGAAAAAACGCGTTTATTTCGGGCTGAAAAACACGTTTTGAAAAGTGAGCTGTTACTGCCCCATAAGTTACATGGGGCTGACCAAACTTGCAGAAACATGTTTATTTCTGCTGAAAAACACGATTTGACACTTTCAGCACACTGGGGTTAAGACCTGAGTGTGTGGGCTCTTCTGAGCCTTGCAGTTACATAGGGATACAGCTGTCTGAAAAAACGCGTTTATTTCGGGCTGAAAAACACGTTTTGAAAAGTGAGCTGTTACTGACCCATAACTTACATGGGGCAGACCAAACTTGCAGAAACATGTTCATTTCTGCTGAAAAACACGATTTGACACTTTCAGCACACTGGGGTTAAGACCTGAGTGTGTGGGCTCTTCTGAGCCTTGCAGTTACATAGGGATACAGCTGTCTGAAAAAACGCGTTTATTTCGGGCTGAAAAACACGTTTTGAAAAGTGAGCTGTTACTGCCCCATAAGTTACATGGGGCTGACCAAACTTGCAGAAACATGTTTATTTCTGCTGAAAAACATGTTTTGACACTTTCAGCACACTGGGGTTAAGACCTGAGTGTGTGGGCTCTTCTGAGCCTTGCAGTTACTTAGGGATACAGCTGTCTGAAAAAACGCGTTTATTTCGGGCTGAAAAACACGTTTTGAAAAGTGAGCTGTTACTGCCCCATAAGTTACATGGGGCTGACCAAACTTGCAGAAACATGTTTATTTCTGCTGAAAAACATGTTTTGACACTTTCAGCACACTGGGGTTAAGACCTGAGTGTGTGGGCTCTTCTGAGCCTTGCAGTTACATAGGGATACAGCTGTCTGAAAAAACGCGTTTATTTCGGGCTGAAAAACACGTTTTGAAAAGTGAGCTGTTACTGACCCATAACTTACATGGGGCTGACCAAACTTGCAGAAACATGTTTATTTCTGCTGAAAAACATGTTTTGACACTTTCAGCACACTGGGGTTAAGACCTGAGTGTGTGGGCTCTTCTGAGCCTTGCAGTTACATAGGGATAAAGCTGTCTGAAAAAACGCGTTTATTTCGGGCTGAAAAACACGTTTTGAAAAGTGAGCTGTTACTGACCCATAAGTTACATGGGGTTGACCAAACTTGCAGAAACATGTTTATTTCTGCTGAAAAACATGTTTTGACACTTTCAGCACACTGGGGTTAAGACCTGAGTGTGTGGGCTCTTCTGAGCCTTGCAGTTACATAGGGATACAGCTGTCTGAAAAAACGCGTTTATTTCGGGCTGAAAAACAAGTTTTGAAAAGTGAGCTGTTACTGCCCCATAAGTTACATGGGGCTGACCAAACTTGCAGAAACATGTTTATTTCTGCTGAAAAACATGTTTGGACACTTTCAGCACACTGGGGTTAAGACCTGAGTGTGTGGGCTCTTCTGAGCCTTGCAGTTACATAGGGATACAGCTGTCTGAAAAAACGCGTTTATTTCGGGCTGAAAAACACGTTTTGAAAAGTGAGCTGTTACTGCCCCATAAGTTACATGGGGCTGACCAAACTTGCAGAAACATGTTTATTTCTGCTGAAAAACATGTTTTGACACTTTCAGCACACTGGGGTTAAGACCTGAGTGTGTGGGCTCTTCTGAGCCTTGCAGTTACATAGGGATACAGCTGTCTGAAAAAACGCGTTTATTTCGGGCTGAAAAACACGTTTTGAAAAGTGAGCTGTTACTGACCCATAACTTACATGGGGCTGACCAAACTTGCAGAAACATGTTTATTTCTGCTGAAAAACATGTTTTGACACTTTCAGCACACTGGGGTTAAGACCTGAGTGTGTGGGCTCTTCTGAGCCTTGCAGTTACATAGGGATACAGCTGTCTGAAAAAACGCGTTTATTTCGGGCTGAAAAACACGTTTTGAAAAGTGAGCTGTTACTGCAACATAAGTTACATGGGGTTGACCAAACTTGCAGAAACATGTTTATTTCTGCTGAAAAACATGTTTTGACACTTTCAGCACACTGGGGTTAAGACCTGAGTGTGTGGGCTCTTCTGAACCTTGCAGTTACATAGGGATACAGCTGTATGAAAAAACGTGTTTATTTCGGGCTGAAAAACACGTTTTGAAAAGTGAGCTGTTACTGCAACATAAGTTACATGGGGTTGACCAAACTTGCAGAAACATGTTTATTTCTGCTGAAAAACATGTTTTGACACTTTCAGCACACTGGGGTTAAGACCTGAGTGTGTGGGCTCTTCTGAGCCTTGCAGTTACATAGGGATACAGCTGTCTGAAAAAACGCGTTTATTTCGGGCTGAAAAACACGTTTTGAAAAGTGAGCTGTTACTGACCCATAACTTACATGGGGCTGACCAAACTTGCAGAAACATGTTTATTTCTGCTGAAAAACACGATTTGACACTTTCAGCACACTGGGGTTAAGACCTGAGTGTGTGGGCTCTTCTGAGCCTTGCAGTTACATAGGGATACAGCTGTCTGAAAAAACGCGTTTATTTCGGGCTGAAAAACACGTTTTGAAAAGTGAGCTGTTACTGCCCCATAAGTTACATGGGGCTGACCAAACTTGCAGAAACATGTTTATTTCTGCTGAAAAACACGATTTGACACTTTCAGCACACTGGGGTTAAGACCTGAGTGTGTGGGCTCTTCTGAGCCTTGCAGTTACATAGGGATACAGCTGTCTGAAAAAACGCGTTTATTTCGGGCTGAAAAACACGTTTTGAAAAGTGAGCTCTTACTGACCCATAACTTACATGGGGCTGACCAAACTTGCAGAAACATGTTTATTTCTGCTGAAAAACACGATTTGACACTTTCAGCACACTGGGGTTAAGACCTGAGTGTGTGGGCTCTTCTGAGCCTTGCAGTTACATAGGGATACAGCTGTCTGAAAAAACGCGATGTCGGGCTGAAAAACACGTTTTGAAAAGTGAGCTGTTACTGCCCCATAAGTTACATGGGGCTGACCAAACTTGCAGAAACATGTTTATTTCTGCTGAAAAACATGTTTTGACACTTTCAGCACACTGGGGTTAAGACCTGAGTGTGTGGGCTCTTCTGAGCCTTGCAGTTACATAGGGATACAGCTGTCTGAAAAAACGCGTTTATTTCGGGCTGAAAAACACGTTTTGAAAAGTGAGCTGTTACTGACCCATAACTTACATGGGGCTGACCAAACTTGCAGAAACATGTTTATTTCTGCTGAAAAACATGTTTTGACACTTTCAGCACACTGGGGTTAAGACCTGAGTGTGTGGGCTCTTCTGAGCCTTGCAGTTACATAGGGATACAGCTGTCTGAAAAAACGCGTTTATTTCGGGCTGAAAAACACGTTTTGAAAAGTGAGCTGTTACTGACCCATAACTTACATGGGGCTGACCAAACTTGCAGAAACATGTTTATTTCTGCTGAAAAACACGATTTGACACTTTCAGCACACTGGGGTTAAGACCTGAGTGTGTGGGCTCTTCTGAGCCTTGCAGTTACATAGGGATACAGCTGTCTGAAAAAACGTGTTTATTTCGGGCTGAAAAACACGTTTTGAAAAGTGAGCTGTTACTGCAACATAAGTTACATGGGGTTGACCAAACTTGCAGAAACATGTTTATTTCTGCTGAAAAACATGTTTTGACACTTTCAGCACACTGGGGTTAAGACCTGAGTGTGTGGGCTCTTCTGAGCCTTGCAGTTACATAGGGATACAGCTGTCTGAAAAAACGCGTTTATTTCGGGCTGAAAAACACGTTTTGAAAAGTGAGCTGTTACTGACCCATAACTTACATGGGGCTGACCAAACTTGCAGAAACATGTTTATTTCTGCTGAAAAACACGATTTGACACTTTCAGCACACTGGGGTTAAGACCTGAGTGTGTGGGCTCTTCTGAGCCTTGCAGTTACATAGGGATACAGCTGTCTGAAAAAACGTGTTTATTTCGGGCTGAAAAACACGTTTTGAAAAGTGAGCTGTTACTGCAACATAAGTTACATGGGGTTGACCAAACTTGCAGAAACATGTTTATTTCTGCTGAAAAACATGTTTTGACACTTTCAGCACACTGGGGTTAAGACCTGAGTGTGTGGGCTCTTCTGAACCTTGCAGTTACATAGGGATACAGCTGTCTGAAAAAACGTGTTTATTTCGGGCTGAAAAACACGTTTTGAAAAGTGAGCTGTTACTGCAACATAAGTTACATGGGGTTGACCAAACTTGCAGAAACATGTTTATTTCTGCTGAAAAACATGTTTTGACACTTTCAGCACACTGGGGTTAAGACCTGAGTGTGTGGGCTCTTCTGAGCCTTGCAGTTACATAGGGATACAGCTGTCTGAAAAAACGCGTTTATTTCGGGCTGAAAAACACGTTTTGAAAAGTGAGCTGTTACTGACCCATAACTTACATGGGGCTGACCAAACTTGCAGAAACATGTTTATTTCTGCTGAAAAACACGATTTGACACTTTCAGCACACTGGGGTTAAGACCTGAGTGTGTGGGCTCTTCTGAGCCTTGCAGTTACATAGGGATACAGCTGTATGAAAAAACGTGTTTATTTCGGGCTGAAAAACACGTTTTGAAAAGTGAGCTGTTACTGCAACATAAGTTACATGGGGTTGACCAAACTTGCAGAAACATGTTTATTTCTGCTGAAAAACATGTTTTGACACTTTCAGCACACTGGGGTTAAGACCTGAGTGTGTGGGCTCTTCTGAGCCTTGCAGTTACATAGGGATACAGCTGTCTGAAAAAACGCGTTTATTTCGGGCTGAAAAACACGTTTTGAAAAGTGAGCTGTCACTGACCCATAACTTACATGGGGCTGACCAAACTTGCAGAAACATGTTTATTTCTGCTGAAAAACACGATTTGACACTTTCAGCACACTGGGGTTAAGACCTGAGTGTGTGGGCTCTTCTGAGCCTTGCAGTTACATAGGGATACAGCTGTCTGAAAAAACGTGTTTATTTCGGGCTGAAAAACACGTTTTGAAAAGTGAGCTGTTACTGCAACATAAGTTACATGGGGTTGACCAAACTTGCAGAAACATGTTTATTTCTGCTGAAAAACATGTTTTGACACTTTCAGCACACTGGGGTTAAGACCTGAGTGTGTGGGCTCTTCTGAGCCTTGCAGTTACATAGGGATACAGCTGTCTGAAAAAACGTGTTTATTTCGGGCTGAAAAACACGTTTTGAAAAGTGAGCTGTTACTGCAACATAAGTTACATGGGGTTGACCAAACTTGCAGAAACATGTTTATTTCTGCTGAAAAACATGTTTTGACACTTTCAGCACACTGGGGTTAAGACCTGAGTGTGTGGGCTCTTCTGAGCCTTGCAGTTACATAGGGATACAGCTGTCTGAAAAAACGCGTTTATTTCGGGCTGAAAAACACGTTTTGAAAAGTGAGCTGTTACTGACCCATAACTTACATGGGGCTGACCAAACTTGCAGAAACATGTTTATTTCTGCTGAAAAACACGATTTGACACTTTCAGCACACTGGGGTTAAGACCTGAGTGTGTGGGCTCTTCTGAGCCTTGCAGTTACATAGGGATACAGCTGTATGAAAAAACGTGTTTATTTCGGGCTGAAAAACACGTTTTGAAAAGTGAGCTGTTACTGCAACATAAGTTACATGGGGTTGACCAAACTTGCAGAAACATGTTTATTTCTGCTAAAAAACATGTTTTGACACTTTCAGCACACTGGGGTTAAGACCTGAGTGTGTGGGCTCTTCTGAGCCTTGCAGTTACATAGGGATACAGCTGTCTGAAAAAACGCGTTTATTTCGGGCTGAAAAACACGTTTTGAAAAGTGAGCTGTCACTGACCCATAACTTACATGGGGCTGACCAAACTTGCAGAAACATGTTTATTTCTGCTGAAAAACACGATTTGACACTTTCAGCACACTGGGGTTAAGACCTGAGTGTGTGGGCTCTTCTGAGCCTTGCAGTTACATAGGGATACAGCTGTCTGAAAAAACGTGTTTATTTCGGGCTGAAAAACACGTTTTGAAAAGTGAGCTGTTACTGCAACATAAGTTACATGGGGTTGACCAAACTTGCAGAAACATGTTTATTTCTGCTGAAAAACATGTTTTGACACTTTCAGCACACTGGGGTTAAGACCTGAGTGTGTGGGCTCTTCTGAGCCTTGCAGTTACATAGGGATACAGCTGTCTGAAAAAACGTGTTTATTTCGGGCTGAAAAACACGTTTTGAAAAGTGAGCTGTTACTGCAACATAAGTTACATGGGGTTGACAAAACTTGCAGAAACATGTTTATTTCTGCTGAAAAACATGTTTTGACACTTTCAGCACACTCTGGTTAAGACCTGAGTGTGTGGGCTCTTCTGAGCCTTGCAGTTACATAGGGATACAGCTGTATGAAAAAACGTGTTTATTTCGGGCTGAAAAACACGTTTTGAAAAGTGAGCTGTTACTGCAACATAAGTTACATGGGGTTGACCAAACTTGCAGAAACATGTTTATTTCTGCTGAAAAACATGTTTTGACACTTTCAGCACACTGGGGTTAAGACCTGAGTGTGTGGGCTCTTCTGAGCCTTGCAGTTACATAGGGATACAGCTGTCTGAAAAAACGCGTTTATTTCGGGCTGAAAAACACGTTTTGAAAAGTGAGCTGTTACTGCAACATAAGTTACATGGGGTTGACCAAACTTGCAGAAACATGTTTATTTCTGCTGAAAAACATGTTTTGACACTTTCAGCACACTGGGGTTAAGACCTGAGTGTGTGGGCTCTTCTGAGCCTTGCAGTTACATAGGGATACAGCTGTCTGAAAAAACGCGTTTATTTCGGGCTGAAAAACACGTTTTGAAAAGTGAGCTGTTACTGACCCATAACTTACATGGGGCTGACCAAACTTGCAGAAACATGTTTATTTCTGCTGAAAAACACGATTTGACACTTTCAGCACACTGGGGTTAAGACCTGAGTGTGTGGGCTCTTCTGAGCCTTGCAGTTACATAGGGATACAGCTGTCTGAAAAAACGCGTTTATTTCGAGCTGAAAAACACGTTTTGAAAAGTGAGCTGTTACTGCCCCATAAGTTACATGGGGCTGACCAAACTTGCAGAAACATGTTTATTTCTGCTGAAAAACACGATTTGACACTTTCAGCACACTGGGGTTAAGACCTGAGTGTGTGGGCTCTTCTGAGCCTTGCAGTTACATAGGGATACAGCTGTCTGAAAAAACGCGTTTATTTCGGGCTGAAAAACACGTTTTGAAAAGTGAGCTCTTACTGACCCATAACTTACATGGGGCTGACCAAACTTGCAGAAACATGTTTATTTCTGCTGAAAAACACGATTTGACACTTTCAGCACACTGGGGCTAAGACCTGAGTGTGTGGGCTCTTCTGAGCCTTGCAGTTACATAGGGATACAGCTGTATGAAAAAACGTGTTTATTTCGGGCTGAAAAACACGTTTTGAAAAGTGAGCTGTTACTGCAACATAAGTTACATGGGGTTGACCAAACTTGCAGAAACATGTTTATTTCTGCTGAAAAACATGTTTTGACACTTTCAGCACACTGGGGTTAAGACCTGAGTGTGTGGGCTCTTCTGAGCCTTGCAGTTACATAGGGATACAGCTGTCTGAAAAAACGCGTTTATTTCGGGCTGAAAAACACGTTTTGAAAAGTGAGCTGTCACTGACCCATAACTTACATGGGGCTGACCAAACTTGCAGAAACATGTTTATTTCTGCTGAAAAACATGTTTTGACACTTTCAGCACACTGGGGTTAAGACCTGAGTGTGTGGGCTCTTCTGAGCCTTGCAGTTACATAGGGATACAGCTGTCTGAAAAAACGTGTTTATTTCGGGCTGAAAAACACGTTTTGAAAAGTGAGCTGTTACTGCAACATAAGTTACATGGGGTTGACCAAACTTGCAGAAACATGTTTATTTCTGCTGAAAAACATGTTTTGACACTTTCAGCACACTGGGGTTAAGACCTGAGTGTGTGGGCTCTTCTGAACCTTGCAGTTACATAGGGATACAGCTGTCTGAAAAAACGTGTTTATTTCGGGCTGAAAAACACGTTTTGAAAAGTGAGCTGTTACTGCAACATAAGTTACATGGGGTTGACCAAACTTGCAGAAACATGTTTATTTCTGCTGAAAAACATGTTTTGACACTTTCAGCACACTGGGGTTAAGACCTGAGTGTGTGGGCTCTTCTGAGCCTTGCAGTTACATAGGGATACAGCTGTCTGAAAAAACGCGTTTATTTCGGGCTGAAAAACACGTTTTGAAAAGTGAGCTGTTACTGACCCATAACTTACATGGGGCTGACCAAACTTGCAGAAACATGTTTATTTCTGCTGAAAAACACGATTTGACACTTTCAGCACACTGGGGTTAAGACCTGAGTGTGTGGGCTCTTCTGAGCCTTGCAGTTACATAGGGATACAGCTGTATGAAAAAACGTGTTTATTTCGGGCTGAAAAACACGTTTTGAAAAGTGAGCTGTTACTGCAACATAAGTTACATGGGGTTGACCAAACTTGCAGAAACATGTTTATTTCTGCTGAAAAACATGTTTTGACACTTTCAGCACACTGGGGTTAAGACCTGAGTGTGTGGGCTCTTCTGAGCCTTGCAGTTACATAGGGATACAGCTGTCTGAAAAAACGCGTTTATTTCGGGCTGAAAAACACGTTTTGAAAAGTGAGCTGTCACTGACCCATAACTTACATGGGGCTGACCAAACTTGCAGAAACATGTTTATTTCTGCTGAAAAACACGATTTGACACTTTCAGCACACTGGGGTTAAGACCTGAGTGTGTGGGCTCTTCTGAGCCTTGCAGTTACATAGGGATACAGCTGTCTGAAAAAACGTGTTTATTTCGGGCTGAAAAACACGTTTTGAAAAGTGAGCTGTTACTGCAACATAAGTTACATGGGGTTGACCAAACTTGCAGAAACATGTTTATTTCTGCTGAAAAACATGTTTTGACACTTTCAGCACACTGGGGTTAAGACCTGAGTGTGTGGGCTCTTCTGAGCCTTGCAGTTACATAGGGATACAGCTGTCTGAAAAAACGTGTTTATTTCGGGCTGAAAAACACGTTTTGAAAAGTGAGCTGTTACTGCAACATAAGTTACATGGGGTTGACCAAACTTGCAGAAACATGTTTATTTCTGCTGAAAAACATGTTTTGACACTTTCAGCACACTGGGGTTAAGACCTGAGTGTGTGGGCTCTTCTGAGCCTTGCAGTTACATAGGGATACAGCTGTCTGAAAAAACGCGTTTATTTCGGGCTGAAAAACACGTTTTGAAAAGTGAGCTGTTACTGACCCATAACTTACATGGGGCTGACCAAACTTGCAGAAACATGTTTATTTCTGCTGAAAAACACGATTTGACACTTTCAGCACACTGGGGTTAAGACCTGAGTGTGTGGGCTCTTCTGAGCCTTGCAGTTACATAGGGATACAGCTGTATGAAAAAACGTGTTTATTTCGGGCTGAAAAACACGTTTTGAAAAGTGAGCTGTTACTGCAACATAAGTTACATGGGGTTGACCAAACTTGCAGAAACATGTTTATTTCTGCTAAAAAACATGTTTTGACACTTTCAGCACACTGGGGTTAAGACCTGAGTGTGTGGGCTCTTCTGAGCCTTGCAGTTACATAGGGATACAGCTGTCTGAAAAAACGCGTTTATTTCGGGCTGAAAAACACGTTTTGAAAAGTGAGCTGTCACTGACCCATAACTTACATGGGGCTGACCAAACTTGCAGAAACATGTTTATTTCTGCTGAAAAACACGATTTGACACTTTCAGCACACTGGGGTTAAGACCTGAGTGTGTGGGCTCTTCTGAGCCTTGCAGTTACATAGGGATACAGCTGTCTGAAAAAACGTGTTTATTTCGGGCTGAAAAACACGTTTTGAAAAGTGAGCTGTTACTGCAACATAAGTTACATGGGGTTGACCAAACTTGCAGAAACATGTTTATTTCTGCTGAAAAACATGTTTTGACACTTTCAGCACACTGGGGTTAAGACCTGAGTGTGTGGGCTCTTCTGAGCCTTGCAGTTACATAGGGATACAGCTGTCTGAAAAAACGTGTTTATTTCGGGCTGAAAAACACGTTTTGAAAAGTGAGCTGTTACTGCAACATAAGTTACATGGGGTTGACAAAACTTGCAGAAACATGTTTATTTCTGCTGAAAAACATGTTTTGACACTTTCAGCACACTCTGGTTAAGACCTGAGTGTGTGGGCTCTTCTGAGCCTTGCAGTTACATAGGGATACAGCTGTATGAAAAAACGTGTTTATTTCGGGCTGAAAAACACGTTTTGAAAAGTGAGCTGTTACTGCAACATAAGTTACATGGGGTTGACCAAACTTGCAGAAACATGTTTATTTCTGCTGAAAAACATGTTTTGACACTTTCAGCACACTGGGGTTAAGACCTGAGTGTGTGGGCTCTTCTGAGCCTTGCAGTTACATAGGGATACAGCTGTCTGAAAAAACGCGTTTATTTCGGGCTGAAAAACACGTTTTGAAAAGTGAGCTGTTACTGCAACATAAGTTACATGGGGTTGACCAAACTTGCAGAAACATGTTTATTTCTGCTGAAAAACATGTTTTGACACTTTCAGCACACTGGGGTTAAGACCTGAGTGTGTGGGCTCTTCTGAGCCTTGCAGTTACATAGGGATACAGCTGTCTGAAAAAACGCGTTTATTTCGGGCTGAAAAACACGTTTTGAAAAGTGAGCTGTTACTGACCCATAACTTACATGGGGCTGACCAAACTTGCAGAAACATGTTTATTTCTGCTGAAAAACACGATTTGACACTTTCAGCACACTGGGGTTAAGACCTGAGTGTGTGGGCTCTTCTGAGCCTTGCAGTTACATAGGGATACAGCTGTCTGAAAAAACGCGTTTATTTCGAGCTGAAAAACACGTTTTGAAAAGTGAGCTGTTACTGCCCCATAAGTTACATGGGGCTGACCAAACTTGCAGAAACATGTTTATTTCTGCTGAAAAACACGATTTGACACTTTCAGCACACTGGGGTTAAGACCTGAGTGTGTGGGCTCTTCTGAGCCTTGCAGTTACATAGGGATACAGCTGTCTGAAAAAACGCGTTTATTTCGGGCTGAAAAACACGTTTTGAAAAGTGAGCTCTTACTGACCCATAACTTACATGGGGCTGACCAAACTTGCAGAAACATGTTTATTTCTGCTGAAAAACACGATTTGACACTTTCAGCACACTGGGGCTAAGACCTGAGTGTGTGGGCTCTTCTGAGCCTTGCAGTTACATAGGGATACAGCTGTATGAAAAAACGTGTTTATTTCGGGCTGAAAAACACGTTTTGAAAAGTGAGCTGTTACTGCAACATAAGTTACATGGGGTTGACCAAACTTGCAGAAACATGTTTATTTCTGCTGAAAAACATGTTTTGACACTTTCAGCACACTGGGGTTAAGACCTGAGTGTGTGGGCTCTTCTGAGCCTTGCAGTTACATAGGGATACAGCTGTCTGAAAAAACGCGTTTATTTCGGGCTGAAAAACACGTTTTGAAAAGTGAGCTGTCACTGACCCATAACTTACATGGGGCTGACCAAACTTGCAGAAACATGTTTATTTCTGCTGAAAAACACGATTTGACACTTTCAGCACACTGGGGTTAAGACCTGAGTGTGTGGGCTCTTCTGAGCCTTGCAGTTACATAGGGATACAGCTGTCTGAAAAAACGTGTTTATTTCGGGCTGAAAAACACGTTTTGAAAAGTGAGCTGTTACTGCAACATAAGTTACATGGGGTTGACCAAACTTGCAGAAACATGTTTATTTCTGCTGAAAAACATGTTTTGACACTTTCAGCACACTGGGGTTAAGACCTGAGTGTGTGGGCTCTTCTGAGCCTTGCAGTTACATAGGGATACAGCTGTCTGAAAAAACGTGTTTATTTCGGGCTGAAAAACACGTTTTGAAAAGTGAGCTGTTACTGCAACATAAGTTACATGGGGTTGACCAAACTTGCAGAAACATGTTTATTTCTGCTGAAAAACATGTTTTGACACTTTCAGCACACTGGGGTTAAGACCTGAGTGTGTGGGCTCTTCTGAGCCTTGCAGTTACATAGGGATACAGCTGTATGAAAAAACGTGTTTATTTCGGGCTGAAAAACACGTTTTGAAAAGTGAGCTGTTACTGCAACATAAGTTACATGGGGTTGACCAAACTTGCAGAAACATGTTTATTTCTGCTGAAAAACATGTTTTGACACTTTCAGCACACTGGGGTTAAGACCTGAGTGTGTGGGCTCTTCTGAGCCTTGCAGTTACATAGGGATACAGCTGTCTGAAAAAACGCGTTTATTTCGGGCTGAAAAACACGTTTTGAAAAGTGAGCTGTTACTGCAACATAAGTTACATGGGGTTGACCAAACTTGCAGAAACATGTTTATTTCTGCTGAAAAACATGTTTTGACACTTTCAGCACACTGGGGTTAAGACCTGAGTGTGTGGGCTCTTCTGAGCCTTGCAGTTACATAGGGATACAGCTGTCTGAAAAAACGCGTTTATTTCGGGCTGAAAAACACGTTTTGAAAAGTGAGCTCTTACTGACCCATAACTTACATGGGGCTGACCAAACTTGCAGAAACATGTTTATTTCTGCTGAAAAACACGATTTGACACTTTCAGCACACTGGGGTTAAGACCTGAGTGTGTGGGCTCTTCTGAGCCTTGCAGTTACATAGGGATACAGCTGTATGAAAAAACGCGTTTATTTCGGGCTGAAAAACACGTTTTGAAAAGTGAGCTGTTACTGCAACATAAGTTACATGGGGTTGACCAAACTTGCAGAAACATGTTTATTTCTGCTGAAAAACATGTTTTGACACTTTCAGCACACTGGGGTTAAGACCTGAGTGTGTGGGCTCTTCTGAGCCTTGCAGTTACATAGGGATACAGCTGTCTGAAAAAACGCGTTTATTTCGGGCTGAAAAACACGTTTTGAAAAGTGAGCTGTTACTGCAACATAACTTACATGGGGTTGACCAAACTTGCAGAAACATGTTTATTTCTGCTGAAAAACATGTTTTGACACTTTCAGCACACTGGGGTTAAGACCTGAGTGTGTGGGCTCTTCTGAGCCTTGCAGTTACATAGGGATACAGCTGTCTGAAAAAACGCGTTTATTTCGGGCTGAAAAACACGTTTTGAAAAGTGAGCTGTTACTGACCCATAACTTACATGGGGCTGACCAAACTTGCAGAAACATGTTTATTTCTGCTGAAAAACACGATTTGACACTTTCAGCACACTGGGGTTAAGACCTGAGTGTGTGGGCTCTTCTGAGCCTTGCAGTTACATAGGGATACAGCTGTCTGAAAAAACGTGTTTATTTCGGGCTGAAAAACACGTTTTGAAAAGTGAGCTGTTACTGCAACATAAGTTACATGGGGTTGACCAAACTTGCAGAAACATGTTTATTTCTGCTGAAAAACATGTTTTGACACTTTCAGCACACTGGGGTTAAGACCTGAGTGTGTGGGCTCTTCTGAGCCTTGCAGTTACATAGGGATACAGCTGTCTGAAAAAACGCGTTTATTTCGGGCTGAAAAACACGTTTTGAAAAGTGAGCTGTTACTGACCCATAACTTACATGGGGCTGACCAAACTTGCAGAAACATGTTTATTTCTGCTGAAAAACACGATTTGACACTTTCAGCACACTGGGGTTAAGACCTGAGTGTGTGGGCTCTTCTGAGCCTTGCAGTTACATAGGGATACAGCTGTCTGAAAAAACGTGTTTATTTCGGGCTGAAAAACACGTTTTGAAAAGTGAGCTGTTACTGCAACATAAGTTACATGGGGTTGACCAAACTTGCAGAAACATGTTTATTTCTGCTGAAAAACATGTTTTGACACTTTCAGCACACTGGGGTTAAGACCTGAGTGTGTGGGCTCTTCTGAGCCTTGCAGTTACATAGGGATACAGCTGTCTGAAAAAACGCGTTTATTTCGGGCTGAAAAACACGTTTTGAAAAGTGAGCTGTTACTGACCCATAACTTACATGGGGCTGACCAAACTTGCAGAAACATGTTTATTTCTGCTGAAAAACACGATTTGACACTTTCAGCACACTGGGGTTAAGACCTGAGTGTGTGGGCTCTTCTGAGCCTTGCAGTTACATAGGGATACAGCTGTATGAAAAAACGTGTTTATTTCGGGCTGAAAAACACGTTTTGAAAAGTGAGCTGTTACTGCAACATAAGTTACATGGGGTTGACCAAACTTGCAGAAACATGTTTATTTCTGCTGAAAAACATGTTTTGACACTTTCAGCACACTGGGGTTAAGACCTGAGTGTGTGGGCTCTTCTGAGCCTTGCAGTTACATAGGGATACAGCTGTCTGAAAAAACGCGTTTATTTCGGGCTGAAAAACACGTTTTGAAAAGTGAGCTGTCACTGACCCATAACTTACATGGGGCTGACCAAACTTGCAGAAACATGTTTATTTCTGCTGAAAAACATGTTTTGACACTTTCAGCACACTGGGGTTAAGACCTGAGTGTGTGGGCTCTTCTGAGCCTTGCAGTTACATAGGGATACAGCTGTCTGAAAAAACGCGTTTATTTCGGGCTGAAAAACACGTTTTGAAAAGTGAGCTGTTACTGACCCATAACTTACATGGGGCTGACCAAACTTGCAGAAACATGTTTATTTCTGCTGAAAAACACGATTTGACACTTTCAGCACACTGGGGTTAAGACCTGAGTGTGTGGGCTCTTCTGAGCCTTGCAGTTACATAGGGATACAGCTGTATGAAAAAACGTGTTTATTTCGGGCTGAAAAACACGTTTTGAAAAGTGAGCTGTTACTGCAACATAAGTTACATGGGGTTGACCAAACTTGCAGAAACATGTTTATTTCTGCTGAAAAACATGTTTTGACACTTTCAGCACACTGGGGTTAAGACCTGAGTGTGTGGGCTCTTCTGAGCCTTGCAGTTACATAGGGATACAGCTGTCTGAAAAAACGCGTTTATTTCGGGCTGAAAAACACGTTTTGAAAAGTGAGCTGTCACTGACCCATAACTTACATGGGGCTGACCAAACTTGCCGAAACATGTTTATTTCTGCTGAAAAACACGATTTGACACTTTCAGCACACTGGGGTTAAGACCTGAGTGTGTGGGCTCTTCTGAGCCTTGCAGTTACATAGGGATACAGCTGTCTGAAAAAACGTGTTTATTTCGGGCTGAAAAACACGTTTTGAAAAGTGAGCTGTTACTGCAACATAAGTTACATGGGGTTGACCAAACTTGCAGAAACATGTTTATTTCTGCTGAAAAACATGTTTTGACACTTTCAGCACACTGGGGTTAAGACCTGAGTGTGTGGGCTCTTCTGAGCCTTGCAGTTACATAGGGATACAGCTGTCTGAAAAAACGTGTTTATTTCGGGCTGAAAAACACGTTTTGAAAAGTGAGCTGTTACTGCAACATAAGTTACATGGGGTTGACAAAACTTGCAGAAACATGTTTATTTCTGCTGAAAAACATGTTTTGACACTTTCAGCACACTGGGGTTAAGACCTGAGTGTGTGGGCTCTTCTGAGCCTTGCAGTTACATAGGGATACAGCTGTATGAAAAAACGTGTTTATTTCGGGCTGAAAAACACGTTTTGAAAAGTGAGCTGTTACTGCAACATAAGTTACATGGGGTTGACCAAACTTGCAGAAACATGTTTATTTCTGCTGAAAAACATGTTTTGACACTTTCAGCACACTGGGGTTAAGACCTGAGTGTGTGGGCTCTTCTGAGCCTTGCAGTTACATAGGGATACAGCTGTCTGAAAAAACGCGTTTATTTCGGGCTGAAAAACACGTTTTGAAAAGTGAGCTGTTACTGCAACATAAGTTACATGGGGTTGACCAAACTTGCAGAAACATGTTTATTTCTGCTGAAAAACATGTTTTGACACTTTCAGCACACTGGGGTTAAGACCTGAGTGTGTGGGCTCTTCTGAGCCTTGCAGTTACATAGGGATACAGCTGTCTGAAAAAACGCGTTTATTTCGGGCTGAAAAACACGTTTTGAAAAGTGAGCTGTTACTGCCCCATAAGTTATATGGGGCTGACCAAACTTGCAGAAACATGTTTATTTCTGCTGAAAAACATGTTTTGACACTTTCAGCACACTGGGGTTAAGACCTGAGTGTGTGGGCTCTTCTGAGCCTTGCAGTTACATAGGGATACAGCTGTCTGAAAAAACGCGTTTATTTCGGGCTGAAAAACACGTTTTGAAAAGTGAGCTGTCACTGACCCATAACTTACATGGGGCTGACCAAACTTGCAGAAACATGTTTATTTCTGCTGAAAAACACGATTTGACACTTTCAGCACACTGGGGTTAAGACCTGAGTGTGTGGGCTCTTCTGAGCCTTGCAGTTACATAGGGATACAGCTGTCTGAAAAAACGTGTTTATTTCGGGCTGAAAAACACGTTTTGAAAAGTGAGCTGTTACTGCAACATAAGTTACATGGGGTTGACCAAACTTGCAGAAACATGTTTATTTCTGCTGAAAAACATGTTTTGACACTTTCAGCACACTGGGGTTAAGACCTGAGTGTGTGGGCTCTTCTGAGCCTTGCAGTTACATAGGGATACAGCTGTCTGAAAAAACGTGTTTATTTCGGGCTGAAAAACACGTTTTGAAAAGTGAGCTGTTACTGCAACATAAGTTACATGGGGTTGACCAAACTTGCAGAAACATGTTTATTTCTGCTGAAAAACATGTTTTGACACTTTCAGCACACTGGGGTTAAGACCTGAGTGTGTGGGCTCTTCTGAGCCTTGCAGTTACATAGGGATACAGCTGTATGAAAAAACGTGTTTATTTCGGGCTGAAAAACACGTTTTGAAAAGTGAGCTGTTACTGACCCATAACTTACATGGGGCTGACCAAACTTGCAGAAACATGTTTATTTCTGCTGAAAAACACGATTTGACACTTTCAGCACACTGGGGTTAAGACCTGAGTGTGTGGGCTCTTCTGAGCCTTGCAGTTACATAGGGATACAGCTGTATGAAAAAACGTGTTTATTTCGGGCTGAAAAACACGTTTTGAAAAGTGAGCTGTTACTGCAACATAAGTTACATGGGGTTGACCAAACTTGCAGAAACATGTTTATTTCTGCTAAAAAACATGTTTTGACACTTTCAGCACACTGGGGTTAAGACCTGAGTGTGTGGGCTCTTCTGAGCCTTGCAGTTACATAGGGATACAGCTGTCTGAAAAAACGCGTTTATTTCGGGCTGAAAAACACGTTTTGAAAAGTGAGCTGTCACTGACCCATAACTTACATGGGGCTGACCAAACTTGCAGAAACATGTTTATTTCTGCTGAAAAACACGATTTGACACTTTCAGCACACTGGGGTTAAGACCTGAGTGTGTGGGCTCTTCTGAGCCTTGCAGTTACATAGGGATACAGCTGTCTGAAAAAACGTGTTTATTTCGGGCTGAAAAACACGTTTTGAAAACTGAGCTGTTACTGCAACATAAGTTACATGGGGTTGACCAAACTTGCAGAAACATGTTTATTTCTGCTGAAAAACATGTTTTGACACTTTCAGCACACTGGGGTTAAGACCTGAGTGTGTGGGCTCTTCTGAACCTTGCAGTTACATAGGGATACAGCTGTCTGAAAAAACGCGTTTATTTCGGGCTGAAAAACACGTTTTGAAAAGTGAGCTGTTACTGCCCCATAAGTTACATGGGGTTGACCAAACTTGCAGAAACATGTTTATTTCTGCTGAAAAACATGTTTTGACACTTTCAGCACACTGGGGTTAAGACCTGAGTGTGTGGGCTCTTCTGAGCCTTGCAGTTACATAGGGATACAGCTGTCTGAAAAAACGTGTTTATTTCGGGCTGAAAAACACGTTTTGAAAAGTGAGCTGTTACTGCAACATAAGTTACATGGGGTTGACCAAACTTGCAGAAACATGTTTATTTCTGCTGAAAAACATGTTTTGACACTTTCAGCACACTGGGGTTAAGACCTGAGTGTGTGGGCTCTTCTGAGCCTTGCAGTTACATAGGGATACAGCTGTCTGAAAAAACGCGTTTATTTCGGGCTGAAAAACACGTTTTGAAAAGTGAGCTGTTACTGACCCATAACTTACATGGGGCTGACCAAACTTGCAGAAACATGTTTATTTCTGCTGAAAAACACGATTTGACACTTTCAGCACACTGGGGTTAAGACCTGAGTGTGTGGGCTCTTCTGAGCCTTGCAGTTACATAGGGATACAGCTGTATGAAAAAACGTGTTTATTTCGGGCTGAAAAACACGTTTTGAAAAGTGAGCTGTTACTGCAACATAAGTTACATGGGGTTGACCAAACTTGCAGAAACATGTTTATTTCTGCTGAAAAACATGTTTTGACACTTTCAGCACACTGGGGTTAAGACCTGAGTGTGTGGGCTCTTCTGAGCCTTGCAGTTACATAGGGATACAGCTGTCTGAAAAAACGCGTTTATTTCGGGCTGAAATACACGTTTTGAAAAGTGAGCTGTTACTGCAACATAAGTTACATGGGGTTGACCAAACTTGCAGAAACATGTTTATTTCTGCTGAAAAACATGTTTTGACACTTTCAGCACACTGGGGTTAAGACCTGAGTGTGTGGGCTCTTCTGAGCCTTGCAGTTACATAGGGATACAGCTGTCTGAAAAAACGCGTTTATTTCGGGCTGAAAAACACGTTTTGAAAAGTGAGCTGTTACTGCCCCATAAGTTATATGGGGCTGACCAAACTTGCAGAAACATGTTTATTTCTGCTGAAAAACATGTTTTGACACTTTCAGCACACTGGGGTTAAGACCTGAGTGTGTGGGCTCTTCTGAGCCTTGCAGTTACATAGGGATACAGCTGTCTGAAAAAACGCGTTTATTTCGGGCTGAAAAACACGTTTTGAAAAGTGAGCTGTCACTGACCCATAACTTACATGGGGCTGACCAAACTTGCAGAAACATGTTTATTTCTGCTGAAAAACACGATTTGACACTTTCAGCACACTGGGGTTAAGACCTGAGTGTGTGGGCTCTTCTGAGCCTTGCAGTTACATAGGGATACAGCTGTCTGAAAAAACGTGTTTATTTCGGGCTGAAAAACACGTTTTGAAAAGTGAGCTGTTACTGCAACATAAGTTACATGGGGTTGACCAAACTTGCAGAAACATGTTTATTTCTGCTGAAAAACATGTTTTGACACTTTCAGCACACTGGGGTTAAGACCTGAGTGTGTGGGCTCTTCTGAGCCTTGCAGTTACATAGGGATACAGCTGTCTGAAAAAACGTGTTTATTTCGGGCTGAAAAACACGTTTTGAAAAGTGAGCTGTTACTGCAACATAAGTTACATGGGGTTGACCAAACTTGCAGAAACATGTTTATTTCTGCTGAAAAACATGTTTTGACACTTTCAGCACACTGGGGTTAAGACCTGAGTGTGTGGGCTCTTCTGAGCCTTGCAGTTACATAGGGATACAGCTGTATGAAAAAACGTGTTTATTTCGGGCTGAAAAACACGTTTTGAAAAGTGAGCTGTTACTGCAACATAAGTTACATGGGGTTGACCAAACTTGCAGAAACATGTTTATTTCTGCTGAAAAACATGTTTTGACACTTTCAGCACACTGGGGTTAAGACCTGAGTGTGTGGGCTCTTCTGAGCCTTGCAGTTACATAGGGATACAGCTGTCTGAAAAAACGCGTTTATTTCGGGCTGAAAAACACGTTTTGAAAAGTGAGCTGTTACTGACCCATAACTTACATGGGGCTGACCAAACTTGCAGAAACATGTTTATTTCTGCTGAAAAACACGATTTGACACTTTCAGCACACTGGGGTTAAGACCTGAGTGTGTGGGCTCTTCTGAGCCTTGCAGTTACATAGGGATACAGCTGTATGAAAAAACGTGTTTATTTCGGGCTGAAAAACACGTTTTGAAAAGTGAGCTGTTACTGCAACATAAGTTACATGGGGTTGACCAAACTTGCAGAAACATGTTTATTTCTGCTAAAAAACATGTTTTGACACTTTCAGCACACTGGGTTAAGACCTGAGTGTGTGGGCTCTTCTGAGCCTTGCAGTTACATAGGGATACAGCTGTCTGAAAAAACGCGTTTATTTCGGGCTGAAAAACACGTTTTGAAAAGTGAGCTGTCACTGACCCATAACTTACATGGGGCTGACCAAACTTGCAGAAACATGTTTATTTCTGCTGAAAAACACGATTTGACACTTTCAGCACACTGGGGTTAAGACCTGAGTGTGTGGGCTCTTCTGAGCCTTGCAGTTACATAGGGATACAGCTGTCTGAAAAAACGTGTTTATTTCGGGCTGAAAAACACGTTTTGAAAAGTGAGCTGTTACTGCAACATAAGTTACATGGGGTTGACCAAACTTGCAGAAACATGTTTATTTCTGCTGAAAAACATGTTTTGACACTTTCAGCACACTGGGGTTAAGACCTGAGTGTGTGGGCTCTTCTGAGCCTTGCAGTTACATAGGGATACAGCTGTCTGAAAAAACGTGTTTATTTCGGGCTGAAAAACACGTTTTGAAAAGTGAGCTGTTACTGCAACATAAGTTACATGGGGTTGACAAAACTTGCAGAAACATGTTTATTTCTGCTGAAAAACATGTTTTGACACTTTCAGCACACTGGGGTTAAGACCTGAGTGTGTGGGCTCTTCTGAGCCTTGCAGTTACATAGGGATACAGCTGTATGAAAAAACGTGTTTATTTCGGGCTGAAAAACACGTTTTGAAAAGTGAGCTGTTACTGCAACATAAGTTACATGGGGTTGACCAAACTTGCAGAAACATGTTTATTTCTGCTGAAAAACATGTTTTGACACTTTCAGCACACTGGGGTTAAGACCTGAGTGTGTGGGCTCTTCTGAGCCTTGCAGTTACATAGGGATACAGCTGTCTGAAAAAACGCGTTTATTTCGGGCTGAAAAACACGTTTTGAAAAGTGAGCTCTTACTGACCCATAACTTACATGGGGCTGACCAAACTTGCAGAAACATGTTTATTTCTGCTGAAAAACACGATTTGACACTTTCAGCACACTGGGGTTAAGACCTGAGTGTGTGGGCTCTTCTGAGCCTTGCAGTTACATAGGGATACAGCTGTCTGAAAAAACGCGTTTATTTCGGGCTGAAAAACACGTTTTGAAAAGTGAGTTGTTACTGCCCCATAAGTTACATGGGGCTGACCAAACTTGCAGAAACATGTTTATTTCTGCTGAAAAACATGTTTTGACACTTTCAGCACACTGGGGTTAAGACCTGAGTGTGTGGGCTCTTCTGAGCCTTGCAGTTACATAGGGATACAGCTGTCTGAAAAAACGCGTTTATTTCGGGCTGAAAAACACGTTTTGAAAAGTGAGCTGTTACTGACCCATAACTTACATGGGGCTGACCAAACTTGCAGAAACATGTTTATTTCTGCTGAAAAACATGTTTTGACACTTTCAGCACACTGGGGTTAAGACCTGAGTGTGTGGGCTCTTCTGAGCCTTGCAGTTACATAGGGATACAGCTGTCTGAAAAAACGCGTTTATTTCGGGCTGAAAAACACGTTTTGAAAAGTGAGCTCTTACTGACCCATAACTTACATGGGGCTGACCAAACTTGCAGAAACATGTTTATTTCTGCTGAAAAACACGATTTGACACTTTCAGCACACTGGGGTTAAGACCTGAGTGTGTGGGCTCTTCTGAGCCTTGCAGTTACATAGGGATACAGCTGTCTGAAAAAACGCGTTTATTTCGGGCTGAAAAACACGTTTTGAAAAGTGAGCTGTTACTGCCCCATAAGTTACATGGGGCTGACCAAACTTGCAGAAACATGTTTATTTCTGCTGAAAAACATGTTTTGACACTTTCAGCACACTGGGGTTAAGACCTGAGTGTGTGGGCTCTTCTGAGCCTTGCAGTTACATAGGGATACAGCTGTCTGAAAAAACGCGTTTATTTCGGGCTGAAAAACACGTTTTGAAAAGTGAGCTGTTACTGCCCCATAACTTACATGGGGCTGACCAAACTTGCAGAAACATGTTTATTTCTGCTGAAAAACATGTTTTGACACTTTCAGCACACTGGGGTTAAGACCTGAGTGTGTGGGCTCTTCTGAGCCTTGCAGTTACATAGGGATACAGCTGTCTGAAAAAACGCGTTTATTTCGGGCTGAAAAACACGTTTTGAAAAGTGAGCTGTTACTGACCCATAACTTACATGGGGCTGACCAAACTTGCAGAAACATGTTTATTTCTGCTGAAAAACACGATTTGACACTTTCAGCACACTGGGGTTAAGACCTGAGTGTGTGGGCTCTTCTGAGCCTTGCAGTTACATAGGGATACAGCTGTCTGAAAAAACGTGTTTATTTCGGGCTGAAAAACACGTTTTGAAAAGTGAGCTGTTACTGCAACATAAGTTACATGGGGTTGACCAAACTTGCAGAAACATGTTTATTTCTGCTGAAAAACATGTTTTGACACTTTCAGCACACTGGGGTTAAGACCTGAGTGTGTGGGCTCTTCTGAGCCTTGCAGTTACATAGGGATACAGCTGTCTGAAAAAACGCGTTTATTTCGGGCTGAAAAACACGTTTTGAAAAGTGAGCTGTTACTGACCCATAACTTACATGGGGCTGACCAAACTTGCAGAAACATGTTTATTTCTGCTGAAAAACACGATTTGACACTTTCAGCACACTGGGGTTAAGACCTGAGTGTGTGGGCTCTTCTGAGCCTTGCAGTTACATAGGGATACAGCTGTATGAAAAAACGTGTTTATTTCGGGCTGAAAAACACGTTTTGAAAAGTGAGCTGTTACTGCAACATAAGTTACATGGGGTTGACCAAACTTGCAGAAACATGTTTATTTCTGCTGAAAAACATGTTTTGACACTTTCAGCACACTGGGGTTAAGACCTGAGTGTGTGGGCTCTTCTGAGCCTTGCAGTTACATAGGGATACAGCTGTCTGAAAAAACGCGTTTATTTCGGGCTGAAAAACACGTTTTGAAAAGTGAGCTGTCACTGACCCATAACTTACATGGGGCTGACCAAACTTGCAGAAACATGTTTATTTCTGCTGAAAAACACGATTTGACACTTTCAGCACACTGGGGTTAAGACCTGAGTGTGTGGGCTCTTCTGAGCCTTGCAGTTACATAGGGATACAGCTGTCTGAAAAAACGTGTTTATTTCGGGCTGAAAAACACGTTTTGAAAAGTGAGCTGTTACTGCAACATAAGTTACATGGGGTTGACCAAACTTGCAGAAACATGTTTATTTCTGCTGAAAAACATGTTTTGACACTTTCAGCACACTGGGGTTAAGA
This sequence comes from Lepisosteus oculatus, assembly GCF_040954835.1. Lineage (NCBI taxonomy): Eukaryota > Metazoa > Chordata > Actinopteri > Semionotiformes > Lepisosteidae > Lepisosteus > Lepisosteus oculatus. The sequence continues at coordinate 25,405 of NW_027167883.1, forward strand.
CCTGAGTGTTTGGGCTCTTCTGAGCCTTGCAGTTACATAGGGATACAGCTGTCTGAAAAAACGTGTTTATTTCGGGCTGAAAAACACGTTTTGAAAAGTGAGCTGTTACTGCAACATAAGTTACATGGGGTTGACCAAACTTGCAGAAACATGTTTATTTCTGCTGAAAAACATGTTTTGACACTTTCAGCACACTGGGGTTAAGACCTGAGTGTGTGGGCTCTTCTGAGCCTTGCAGTTACATAGGGATACAGCTGTATGAAAAAACGTGTTTATTTCGGGCTGAAAAACACGTTTTGAAAAGTGAGCTGTTACTGCAACATAAGTTACATGGGGTTGACCAAACTTGCAGAAACATGTTTATTTCTGCTGAAAAACATGTTTTGACACTTTCAGCACACTGGGGTTAAGACCTGAGTGTGTGGGCTCTTCTGAGCCTTGCAGTTACATAGGGATACAGCTGTCTGAAAAAACGCGTTTATTTCGGGCTGAAAAACACGTTTTGAAAAGTGAGCTGTTACTGCAACATAACTTACATGGGGTTGACCAAACTTGCAGAAACATGTTTATTTCTGCTGAAAAACATGTTTTGACACTTTCAGCACACTGGGGTTAAGACCTGAGTGTGTGGGCTCTTCTGAGCCTTGCAGTTACATAGGGATACAGCTGTCTGAAAAAACGCGTTTATTTCGGGCTGAAAAACACGTTTTGAAAAGTGAGCTGTTACTGACCCATAACTTACATGGGGCTGACCAAACTTGCAGAAACATGTTTATTTCTGCTGAAAAACACGATTTGACACTTTCAGCACACTGGGGTTAAGACCTGAGTGTGTGGGCTCTTCTGAGCCTTGCAGTTACATAGGGATACAGCTGTCTGAAAAAACGTGTTTATTTCGGGCTGAAAAACACGTTTTGAAAAGTGAGCTGTTACTGCAACATAAGTTACATGGGGTTGACCAAACTTGCAGAAACATGTTTATTTCTGCTGAAAAACATGTTTTGACACTTTCAGCACACTGGGGTTAAGACCTGAGTGTGTGGGCTCTTCTGAGCCTTGCAGTTACATAGGGATACAGCTGTCTGAAAAAACGCGTTTATTTCGGGCTGAAAAACACGTTTTGAAAAGTGAGCTGTTACTGACCCATAACTTACATGGGGCTGACCAAACTTGCAGAAACATGTTTATTTCTGCTGAAAAACACGATTTGACACTTTCAGCACACTGGGGTTAAGACCTGAGTGTGTGGGCTCTTCTGAGCCTTGCAGTTACATAGGGATACAGCTGTATGAAAAAACGTGTTTATTTCGGGCTGAAAAACACGTTTTGAAAAGTGAGCTGTTACTGCAACATAAGTTACATGGGGTTGACCAAACTTGCAGAAACATGTTTATTTCTGCTGAAAAACATGTTTTGACACTTTCAGCACACTGGGGTTAAGACCTGAGTGTGTGGGCTCTTCTGAGCCTTGCAGTTACATAGGGATACAGCTGTCTGAAAAAACGCGTTTATTTCGGGCTGAAAAACACGTTTTGAAAAGTGAGCTGTCACTGACCCATAACTTACATGGGGCTGACCAAACTTGCAGAAACATGTTTATTTCTGCTGAAAAACACGATTTGACACTTTCAGCACACTGGGGTTAAGACCTGAGTGTGTGGGCTCTTCTGAGCCTTGCAGTTACATAGGGATACAGCTGTCTGAAAAAACGTGTTTATTTCGGGCTGAAAAACACGTTTTGAAAAGTGAGCTGTTACTGCAACATAAGTTACATGGGGTTGACCAAACTTGCAGAAACATGTTTATTTCTGCTGAAAAACATGTTTTGACACTTTCAGCACACTGGGGTTAAGACCTGAGTGTGTGGGCTCTTCTGAGCCTTGCAGTTACATAGGGATACAGCTGTCTGAAAAAACGTGTTTATTTCGGGCTGAAAAACACGTTTTGAAAAGTGAGCTGTTACTGCAACATAAGTTACATGGGGTTGACCAAACTTGCAGAAACATGTTTATTTCTGCTGAAAAACATGTTTTGACACTTTCAGCACACTGGGGTTAAGACCTGAGTGTGTGGGCTCTTCTGAGCCTTGCAGTTACATAGGGATACAGCTGTATGAAAAAACGTGTTTATTTCGGGCTGAAAAACACGTTTTGAAAAGTGAGCTGTTACTGCAACATAAGTTACATGGGGTTGACCAAACTTGCAGAAACATGTTTATTTCTGCTGAAAAACATGTTTTGACACTTTCAGCACACTGGGGTTAAGACCTGAGTGTGTGGGCTCTTCTGAGCCTTGCAGTTACATAGGGATACAGCTGTCTGAAAAAACGCGTTTATTTCGGGCTGAAAAACACGTTTTGAAAAGTGAGCTGTTACTGCAACATAACTTACATGGGGTTGACCAAACTTGCAGAAACATGTTTATTTCTGCTGAAAAACATGTTTTGACACTTTCAGCACACTGGGGTTAAGACCTGAGTGTGTGGGCTCTTCTGAGCCTTGCAGTTACATAGGGATACAGCTGTCTGAAAAAACGCGTTTATTTCGGGCTGAAAAACACGTTTTGAAAAGTGAGCTGTTACTGACCCATAACTTACATGGGGCTGACCAAACTTGCAGAAACATGTTTATTTCTGCTGAAAAACACGATTTGACACTTTCAGCACACTGGGGTTAAGACCTGAGTGTGTGGGCTCTTCTGAGCCTTGCAGTTACATAGGGATACAGCTGTCTGAAAAAACGCGTTTATTTCGGGCTGAAAAACACGTTTTGAAAAGTGAGCTGTTACTGCCCCATAAGTTACATGGGGCTGACCAAACTTGCAGAAACATGTTTATTTCTGCTGAAAAACACGATTTGACACTTTCAGCACACTGGGGTTAAGACCTGAGTGTGTGGGCTCTTCTGAGCCTTGCAGTTACATAGGGATACAGCTGTCTGAAAAAACGCGTTTATTTCGGGCTGAAAAACACGTTTTGAAAAGTGAGCTGTTACTGACCCATAACTTACATGGGGCTGACCAAACTTGCAGAAACATGTTTATTTCTGCTGAAAAACACGATTTGACACTTTCAGCACACTGGGGTTAAGACCTGAGTGTGTGGGCTCTTCTGAGCCTTGCAGTTACATAGGGATACAGCTGTCTGAAAAAACGCGTTTATTTCGGGCTGAAAAACACGTTTTGAAAAGTGAGCTGTTACTGCCCCATAAGTTACATGGGGCTGACCAAACTTGCAGAAACATGTTTATTTCTGCTGAAAAACATGTTTTGACACTTTCAGCACACTGGGGTTAAGACCTGAGTGTGTGGGCTCTTCTGAGCCTTGCAGTTACATAGGGATACAGCTGTCTGAAAAAACGCGTTTATTTCGGGCTGAAAAACACGTTTTGAAAAGTGAGCTGTTACTGACCCATAACTTACATGGGGTTGACCAAACTTGCAGAAACATGTTTATTTCTGCTGAAAAACATGTTTTGACACTTTCAGCACACTGGGGTTAAGACCTGAGTGTGTGGGCTCTTCTGAACCTTGCAGTTACATAGGGATACAGCTGTCTGAAAAAACGCGTTTATTTCGGGCTGAAAAACACGTTTTGAAAAGTGAGCTGTTACTGCCCCATAAGTTACATGGGGTTGACCAAACTTGCAGAAACATGTTTATTTCTGCTGAAAAACATGTTTTGACACTTTCAGCACACTGGGGTTAAGACCTGAGTGTGTGGGCTCTTCTGAGCCTTGCAGTTACATAGGGATACAGCTGTCTGAAAAAACGTGTTTATTTCGGGCTGAAAAACACGTTTTGAAAAGTGAGCTGTTACTGCAACATAAGTTACATGGGGTTGACCAAACTTGCAGAAACATGTTTATTTCTGCTGAAAAACATGTTTTGACACTTTCAGCACACTGGGGTTAAGACCTGAGTGTGTGGGCTCTTCTGAGCCTTGCAGTTACATAGGGATACAGCTGTCTGAAAAAACGCGTTTATTTCGGGCTGAAAAACACGTTTTGAAAAGTGAGCTGTTACTGACCCATAACTTACATGGGGCTGACCAAACTTGCAGAAACATGTTTATTTCTGCTGAAAAACACGATTTGACACTTTCAGCACACTGGGGTTAAGACCTGAGTGTGTGGGCTCTTCTGAGCCTTGCAGTTACATAGGGATACAGCTGTATGAAAAAACGTGTTTATTTCGGGCTGAAAAACACGTTTTGAAAAGTGAGCTGTTACTGCAACATAAGTTACATGGGGTTGACCAAACTTGCAGAAACATGTTTATTTCTGCTAAAAAACATGTTTTGACACTTTCAGCACACTGGGGTTAAGACCTGAGTGTGTGGGCTCTTCTGAGCCTTGCAGTTACATAGGGATACAGCTGTCTGAAAAAACGCGTTTATTTCGGGCTGAAAAACACGTTTTGAAAAGTGAGCTGTCACTGACCCATAACTTACATGGGGCTGACCAAACTTGCAGAAACATGTTTATTTCTGCTGAAAAACACGATTTGACACTTTCAGCACACTGGGGTTAAGACCTGAGTGTGTGGGCTCTTCTGAGCCTTGCAGTTACATAGGGATACAGCTGTCTGAAAAAACGTGTTTATTTCGGGCTGAAAAACACGTTTTGAAAAGTGAGCTGTTACTGCAACATAAGTTACATGGGGTTGACCAAACTTGCAGAAACATGTTTATTTCTGCTGAAAAACATGTTTTGACACTTTCAGCACACTGGGGTTAAGACCTGAGTGTGTGGGCTCTTCTGAGCCTTGCAGTTACATAGGGATACAGCTGTCTGAAAAAACGCGTTTATTTCGGGCTGAAAAACACGTTTTGAAAAGTGAGCTGTCACTGACCCATAACTTACATGGGGCTGACCAAACTTGCAGAAACATGTTTATTTCTGCTGAAAAACACGATTTGACACTTTCAGCACACTGGGGTTAAGACCTGAGTGTGTGGGCTCTTCTGAGCCTTGCAGTTACATAGGGATACAGCTGTCTGAAAAAACGTGTTTATTTCGGGCTGAAAAACACGTTTTGAAAAGTGAGCTGTTACTGCAACATAAGTTACATGGGGTTGACCAAACTTGCAGAAACATGTTTATTTCTGCTGAAAAACATGTTTTGACACTTTCAGCACACTGGGGTTAAGACCTGAGTGTGTGGGCTCTTCTGAGCCTTGCAGTTACATAGGGATACAGCTGTCTGAAAAAACGTGTTTATTTCGGGCTGAAAAACACGTTTTGAAAAGTGAGCTGTTACTGCAACATAAGTTACATGGGGTTGACCAAACTTGCAGAAACATGTTTATTTCTGCTGAAAAACATGTTTTGACACTTTCAGCACACTGGGGTTAAGACCTGAGTGTGTGGGCTCTTCTGAGCCTTGCAGTTACATAGGGATACAGCTGTCTGAAAAAACGCGTTTATTTCGGGCTGAAAAACACGTTTTGAAAAGTGAGCTGTTACTGACCCATAACTTACATGGGGCTGACCAAACTTGCAGAAACATGTTTATTTCTGCTGAAAAACACGATTTGACACTTTCAGCACACTGGGGTTAAGACCTGAGTGTGTGGGCTCTTCTGAGCCTTGCAGTTACATAGGGATACAGCTGTATGAAAAAACGTGTTTATTTCGGGCTGAAAAACACGTTTTGAAAAGTGAGCTGTTACTGCAACATAAGTTACATGGGGTTGACCAAACTTGCAGAAACATGTTTATTTCTGCTGAAAAACATGTTTTGACACTTTCAGCACACTGGGGTTAAGACCTGAGTGTGTGGGCTCTTCTGAGCCTTGCAGTTACATAGGGATACAGCTGTCTGAAAAAACGCGTTTATTTCGGGCTGAAAAACACGTTTTGAAAAGTGAGCTGTTACTGCAACATAAGTTACATGGGGTTGACCAAACTTGCAGAAACATGTTTATTTCTGCTGAAAAACATGTTTTGACACTTTCAGCACACTGGGGTTAAGACCTGAGTGTGTGGGCTCTTCTGAGCCTTGCAGTTACATAGGGATACAGCTGTCTGAAAAAACGCGTTTATTTCGGGCTGAAAAACACGTTTTGAAAAGTGAGCTGTTACTGCCCCATAAGTTATATGGGGCTGACCAAACTTGCAGAAACATGTTTATTTCTGCTGAAAAACATGTTTTGACACTTTCAGCACACTGGGGTTAAGACCTGAGTGTGTGGGCTCTTCTGAGCCTTGCAGTTACATAGGGATACAGCTGTCTGAAAAAACGCGTTTATTTCGGGCTGAAAAACACGTTTTGAAAAGTGAGCTGTCACTGACCCATAACTTACATGGGGCTGACCAAACTTGCAGAAACATGTTTATTTCTGCTGAAAAACACGATTTGACACTTTCAGCACACTGGGGTTAAGACCTGAGTGTGTGGGCTCTTCTGAGCCTTGCAGTTACATAGGGATACAGCTGTCTGAAAAAACGTGTTTATTTCGGGCTGAAAAACACGTTTTGAAAAGTGAGCTGTTACTGCAACATAAGTTACATGGGGTTGACCAAACTTGCAGAAACATGTTTATTTCTGCTGAAAAACATGTTTTGACACTTTCAGCACACTGGGGTTAAGACCTGAGTGTGTGGGCTCTTCTGAGCCTTGCAGTTACATAGGGATACAGCTGTCTGAAAAAACGCGTTTATTTCGGGCTGAAAAACACGTTTTGAAAAGTGAGCTGTCACTGACCCATAACTTACATGGGGCTGACCAAACTTGCAGAAACATGTTTATTTCTGCTGAAAAACACGATTTGACACTTTCAGCACACTGGGGTTAAGACCTGAGTGTGTGGGCTCTTCTGAGCCTTGCAGTTACATAGGGATACAGCTGTCTGAAAAAACGTGTTTATTTCGGGCTGAAAAACACGTTTTGAAAAGTGAGCTGTTACTGCAACATAAGTTACATGGGGTTGACCAAACTTGCAGAAACATGTTTATTTCTGCTGAAAAACATGTTTTGACACTTTCAGCACACTGGGGTTAAGACCTGAGTGTGTGGGCTCTTCTGAGCCTTGCAGTTACATAGGGATACAGCTGTCTGAAAAAACGTGTTTATTTCGGGCTGAAAAACACGTTTTGAAAAGTGAGCTGTTACTGCAACATAAGTTACATGGGGTTGACCAAACTTGCAGAAACATGTTTATTTCTGCTGAAAAACATGTTTTGACACTTTCAGCACACTGGGGTTAAGACCTGAGTGTGTGGGCTCTTCTGAGCCTTGCAGTTACATAGGGATACAGCTGTCTGAAAAAACGCGTTTATTTCGGGCTGAAAAACACGTTTTGAAAAGTGAGCTGTTACTGACCCATAACTTACATGGGGCTGACCAAACTTGCAGAAACATGTTTATTTCTGCTGAAAAACACGATTTGACACTTTCAGCACACTGGGGTTAAGACCTGAGTGTGTGGGCTCTTCTGAGCCTTGCAGTTACATAGGGATACAGCTGTATGAAAAAACGTGTTTATTTCGGGCTGAAAAACACGTTTTGAAAAGTGAGCTGTTACTGCAACATAAGTTACATGGGGTTGACCAAACTTGCAGAAACATGTTTATTTCTGCTGAAAAACATGTTTTGACACTTTCAGCACACTGGGGTTAAGACCTGAGTGTGTGGGCTCTTCTGAGCCTTGCAGTTACATAGGGATACAGCTGTCTGAAAAAACGCGTTTATTTCGGGCTGAAAAACACGTTTTGAAAAGTGAGCTGTTACTGCAACATAAGTTACATGGGGTTGACCAAACTTGCAGAAACATGTTTATTTCTGCTGAAAAACATGTTTTGACACTTTCAGCACACTGGGGTTAAGACCTGAGTGTGTGGGCTCTTCTGAGCCTTGCAGTTACATAGGGATACAGCTGTCTGAAAAAACGCGTTTATTTCGGGCTGAAAAACACGTTTTGAAAAGTGAGCTGTTACTGCCCCATAAGTTATATGGGGCTGACCAAACTTGCAGAAACATGTTTATTTCTGCTGAAAAACATGTTTTGACACTTTCAGCACACTGGGGTTAAGACCTGAGTGTGTGGGCTCTTCTGAGCCTTGCAGTTACATAGGGATACAGCTGTATGAAAAAACGTGTTTATTTCGGGCTGAAAAACACGTTTTGAAAAGTGAGCTGTTACTGCAACATAAGTTACATGGGGTTGACCAAACTTGCAGAAACATGTTTATTTCTGCTGAAAAACATGTTTTGACACTTTCAGCACACTGGGGTTAAGACCTGAGTGTGTGGGCTCTTCTGAGCCTTGCAGTTACATAGGGATACAGCTGTCTGAAAAAACGCGTTTATTTCGGGCTGAAAAACACGTTTTGAAAAGTGAGCTGTTACTGACCCATAACTTACATGGGGCTGACCAAACTTGCAGAAACATGTTTATTTCTGCTGAAAAACACGATTTGACACTTTCAGCACACTGGGGTTAAGACCTGAGTGTGTGGGCTCTTCTGAGCCTTGCAGTTACATAGGGATACAGCTGTATGAAAAAACGTGTTTATTTCGGGCTGAAAAACACGTTTTGAAAAGTGAGCTGTTACTGCAACATAAGTTACATGGGGTTGACCAAACTTGCAGAAACATGTTTATTTCTGCTAAAAAACATGTTTTGACACTTTCAGCACACTGGGGTTAAGACCTGAGTGTGTGGGCTCTTCTGAGCCTTGCAGTTACATAGGGATACAGCTGTCTGAAAAAACGCGTTTATTTCGGGCTGAAAAACACGTTTTGAAAAGTGAGCTGTCACTGACCCATAACTTACATGGGGCTGACCAAACTTGCAGAAACATGTTTATTTCTGCTGAAAAACACGATTTGACACTTTCAGCACACTGGGGTTAAGACCTGAGTGTGTGGGCTCTTCTGAGCCTTGCAGTTACATAGGGATACAGCTGTCTGAAAAAACGTGTTTATTTCGGGCTGAAAAACACGTTTTGAAAAGTGAGCTGTTACTGCAACATAAGTTACATGGGGTTGACCAAACTTGCAGAAACATGTTTATTTCTGCTGAAAAACATGTTTTGACACTTTCAGCACACTGGGGTTAAGACCTGAGTGTGTGGGCTCTTCTGAGCCTTGCAGTTACATAGGGATACAGCTGTCTGAAAAAACGTGTTTATTTCGGGCTGAAAAACACGTTTTGAAAAGTGAGCTGTTACTGCAACATAAGTTACATGGGGTTGACAAAACTTGCAGAAACATGTTTATTTCTGCTGAAAAACATGTTTTGACACTTTCAGCACACTGGGGTTAAGACCTGAGTGTGTGGGCTCTTCTGAGCCTTGCAGTTACATAGGGATACAGCTGTATGAAAAAACGTGTTTATTTCGGGCTGAAAAACACGTTTTGAAAAGTGAGCTGTTACTGCAACATAAGTTACATGGGGTTGACCAAACTTGCAGAAACATGTTTATTTCTGCTGAAAAACATGTTTTGACACTTTCAGCACACTGGGGTTAAGACCTGAGTGTGTGGGCTCTTCTGAGCCTTGCAGTTACATAGGGATACAGCTGTCTGAAAAAACGCGTTTATTTCGGGCTGAAAAACACGTTTTGAAAAGTGAGCTCTTACTGACCCATAACTTACATGGGGCTGACCAAACTTGCAGAAACATGTTTATTTCTGCTGAAAAACACGATTTGACACTTTCAGCACACTGGGGTTAAGACCTGAGTGTGTGGGCTCTTCTGAGCCTTGCAGTTACATAGGGATACAGCTGTCTGAAAAAACGCGTTTATTTCGGGCTGAAAAACACGTTTTGAAAAGTGAGCTGTTACTGCCCCATAAGTTACATGGGGCTGACCAAACTTGCAGAAACATGTTTATTTCTGCTGAAAAACATGTTTTGACACTTTCAGCACACTGGGGTTAAGACCTGAGTGTGTGGGCTCTTCTGAGCCTTGCAGTTACATAGGGATACAGCTGTCTGAAAAAACGCGTTTATTTCGGGCTGAAAAACACGTTTTGAAAAGTGAGCTGTTACTGACCCATAACTTACATGGGGCTGACCAAACTTGCAGAAACATGTTTATTTCTGCTGAAAAACATGTTTTGACACTTTCAGCACACTGGGGTTAAGACCTGAGTGTGTGGGCTCTTCTGAGCCTTGCAGTTACATAGGGATACAGCTGTCTGAAAAAACGCGTTTATTTCGGGCTGAAAAACACGTTTTGAAAAGTGAGCTCTTACTGACCCATAACTTACATGGGGCTGACCAAACTTGCAGAAACATGTTTATTTCTGCTGAAAAACACGATTTGACACTTTCAGCACACTGGGGTTAAGACCTGAGTGTGTGGGCTCTTCTGAGCCTTGCAGTTACATAGGGATACAGCTGTCTGAAAAAACGCGTTTATTTCGGGCTGAAAAACACGTTTTGAAAAGTGAGCTGTTACTGCCCCATAAGTTACATGGGGCTGACCAAACTTGCAGAAACATGTTTATTTCTGCTGAAAAACATGTTTTGACACTTTCAGCACACTGGGGTTAAGACCTGAGTGTGTGGGCTCTTCTGAGCCTTGCAGTTACATAGGGATACAGCTGTCTGAAAAAACGCGTTTATTTCGGGCTGAAAAACACGTTTTGAAAAGTGAGCTGTTACTGCCCCATAACTTACATGGGGCTGACCAAACTTGCAGAAACATGTTTATTTCTGCTGAAAAACATGTTTTGACACTTTCAGCACACTGGGGTTAAGACCTGAGTGTGTGGGCTCTTCTGAGCCTTGCAGTTACATAGGGATACAGCTGTCTGAAAAAACGCGTTTATTTCGGGCTGAAAAACACGTTTTGAAAAGTGAGCTGTTACTGACCCATAACTTACATGGGGCTGACCAAACTTGCAGAAACATGTTTATTTCTGCTGAAAAACACGATTTGACACTTTCAGCACACTGGGGTTAAGACCTGAGTGTGTGGGCTCTTCTGAGCCTTGCAGTTACATAGGGATACAGCTGTCTGAAAAAACGTGTTTATTTCGGGCTGAAAAACACGTTTTGAAAAGTGAGCTGTTACTGCAACATAAGTTACATGGGGTTGACCAAACTTGCAGAAACATGTTTATTTCTGCTGAAAAACATGTTTTGACACTTTCAGCACACTGGGGTTAAGACCTGAGTGTGTGGGCTCTTCTGAGCCTTGCAGTTACATAGGGATACAGCTGTCTGAAAAAACGCGTTTATTTCGGGCTGAAAAACACGTTTTGAAAAGTGAGCTGTTACTGACCCATAACTTACATGGGGCTGACCAAACTTGCAGAAACATGTTTATTTCTGCTGAAAAACACGATTTGACACTTTCAGCACACTGGGGTTAAGACCTGAGTGTGTGGGCTCTTCTGAGCCTTGCAGTTACATAGGGATACAGCTGTCTGAAAAAACGCGTTTATTTCGGGCTGAAAAACACGTTTTGAAAAGTGAGCTGTTACTGCCCCATAAGTTACATGGGGTTGACCAAACTTGCAGAAACATGTTTATTTCTGCTGAAAAACATGTTTTGACACTTTCAGCACACTGGGGTTAAGACCTGAGTGTGTGGGCTCTTCTGAGCCTTGCAGTTACATAGGGATACAGCTGTCTGAAAAAACATGTTTATTTCGGGCTGAAAAACACGTTTTGAAAAGTGAGCTGTTACTGACCCATAACTTACATGGGGCTGACCAAACTTGCAGAAACATGTTTATTTCTGCTGAAAAACACGTTTTGACACTTTCAGCACACTGGGGTTAAGACCTGAGCGTGTGGGCTCTTCTGAGCCTTGCAGTTACATAGGGATACAGCTGTCTGAAAAAACGCGTTTATTTCGGGCTGAAAAACACGTTTTGAAAAGTGAGCTGTTACTGACCCATAACTTACATGGGGTTGACCAAACTTGCAGAAACATGTTTATTTCTGCTGAAAACACGTTTTGACACTTTCAGCACACTGGGGTTAAGACCTGAGTGTGTGGGCTCTTCTGAGCCTTGCAGTTACATAGGGATACAGCTGTCTGAAAAAACGCGTTTATTTCGGGCTGAAAAACACGTTTTGAAAAGTGAGCTGTTACTGACCCATAACTTACATGGGGCTGACCAAACTTGCAGAAACATGTTTATTTCTGCTGAAAAACACGTTTTGACACTTTCAGTACACTGGGGTTAAGACCTGAGTGTGTGGGCTCTTCTGAGCCTTGCAGTTACATAGGGATACAGCTGTCTGAAAAAACGCGTTTATTTCGGGCTGAAAAACACGTTTTGAAAAGTGAGCTGTTACTGACCCATAACTTACATGGGGCTGACCAAACTTGCAGAAACATGTTTATATCTGCTGAAAAACACGATTTGACACTTTCAGCACACTGGGGTTAAGACCTGAGTGTGTGGGCTCTTCTGAGCCTTGCAGTTACATAGGGATACAGCTGTCTGAAAAAACGCGTTTATTTCGGGCTGAAAAACACGTTTTGAAAAGTGAGCTGTTACTGCCCCATAAGTTACATGGGGCTGACCAAACTTGCAGAAACATGTTTATTTCTGCTGAAAAACACGATTTGACACTTTCAGCACACTGGGGTTAAGACCTGAGTGTGTGGGCTCTTCTGAGCCTTGCAGTTACATAGGGATACAGCTGTCTGAAAAAACGCGTTTATTTCGGGCTGAAAAACACGTTTTGAAAAGTGAGCTGTTACTGACCCATAACTTACATGGGGCTGACCAAACTTGCAGAAACATGTTTATTTCTGCTGAAAAACATGTTTTGACACTTTCAGCACACTGGGGTTAAGACCTGAGTGTGTGGGCTCTTCTGAGCCTTGCAGTAACATAGGGATACAGCTGTCTGAAAAAACGCGTTTATTTCGGGCTGATAAACACGTTTTGAAAAGTGAGCTGTTACTGACCCATAACTTACATGGGGCTGACCAAACTTGCAGAAACATGTTTATTTCTGCTGAAAAACACGTTTTGACACTTTCAGCACACTGGGGTTAAGACCTGAGTGTGTGGGCTCTTCTGAGCCTTGCAGTTACATAGGGATACAGCTGTCTGAAAAAACGCGTTTATTTCGATCTGAAAAACACGTTTTGAAAAGTGAGCTGTTACTGCCCCATAAGTTACATGGGGTTGACCAAACTTGCAGAAACATGTTTATTTCTGCTGAAAAACATGTTTTGACACTTTCAGCACACTGGGGTTAAGACCTGAGTGTGTGGGCTCTTCTGAGCATTGCAGTTACATAGGGATACAGCTGTCTGAAAAAACGCGTTTATTTCGGGCTGAAAAACACGTTTTGAAAAGTGAGCTGTTACTGACCCATAACTTACATGGGGCTGACCAAACTTGCAGAAACATGTTTATTTCTGCTGTAAAACACGATTTGACACTTTCAGCACACTGGGGTTAAGACCTGAGTGTGTGGGCTCTTCTGAGCCTTGCAGTTACATAGGGATACAGCTGTAAGAAAAAACGTGTTTATTTCGGGCTGAAAAACACGTTTTGAAAAGTGAGCTGTTACTGCAACATAAGTTACATGGGGTTGACCAAACTTGCAGAAACATGTTTATTTCTGCTGAAAAACACGATTTGACACTTTCAGCACACTGGGGTTAAGACCTGAGTGTGTGGGCTCTTCTGAGCCTTGCAGTTACATAGGGATACAGCTGTCTGAAAAAACGTGTTTATTTCGGGCTGAAAAACACGTTTTGAAAAGTGAGCTGTTACTGCAACATAAGTTACATGGGGTTGACCAAGCTTGCAGAAACATGTTTATTTCTGCTGAAAAACATGTTTTGACACTTTCAGCACACTGGGGTTAAGACCTGAGTGTGTGGGCTCTTCTGAGCCTTGCAGTTACATAGGGATACAGCTGTCTGAAAAAACGCATTTATTTCGGGCTGAAAAACACGTTTTGAAAAGTGAGCTGTTACTGACCCATAACTTACATGGGGTTGACCAAACTTGCAGAAACATGTTTATTTCTGCTGAAAACACGTTTTGACACTTTCAGCACACTGGGGTTAAGACCTGAGTGTGTGGGTCTTCTGAGCCTTGCAGTTACATAGGGATACAGATGTCTGAAAAAACGCGTTTATTTCGGGCTGAAAAACACGTTTTGAAAAGTGAGCTGTTACTGACCCATAACTTACATGGGGCTGACCAAACTTGCAGAAACATGTTTATTTCTGCTGAAAAACACGATTTGACACTTTCAGCACACTGGGGTTAAGACCTGAGTGTGTGGGCTCTTCTGAGCCTTGCAGTTACATAGGGATACAGCTGTCTGAAAAAACGCGTTTATTTCGGGCTGAAAAACACGTTTTGAAAAGTGAGCTGTTACTGCCCCATAAGTTACATGGGGTTGACCAAACTTGCAGAAACATGTTTATTTCTGCTGAAAAACATGTTTTGACACTTTCAGCACACTGGGGTTAAGACCTGAGTGTGTGGGCTCTTCTGAGCCTTGCAGTTACATAGGGATACAGCTGTCTGAAAAAACGCGTTTATTTTGGGCTGAAAAACACGTTTTGAAAAGTGAGCTGTTACTGCCCCATAAGTTACATGGGGCTGACCAAACTTGCAGAAACATGTTTATTTCTGCTGAAAAACACGATTTGACACTTTCAGCACACTGGGGTTAAGACCTGAGTGTGCGGGCTCTTCTGAGCCTTGCAGTTACATAGGGATACAGCTGTCTGAAAAAACGTGTTTATTTCGGGCTGAAAAACACGTTTTGAAAAGTGAGCTGTTACTGACCCATAACTTACATGGGGCTGACCAAACTTGCAGAAACATGTTTATTTCTGCTGAAAAACACGTTTTGACACTTTCAGCACACTGGGGTTAAGACCTGAGCGTGTGGGCTCTTCTGAGCCTTGCAGTTACATAGGGATACAGCTGTCTGAAAAAACGCGTTTATTTCGGGCTGAAAAACACGTTTTGAAAAGTGAGCTGTTACTGACCCATAACTTACATGGGGTTGACCAAACTTGCAGAAACATGTTTATTTCTGCTGAAAACACGT
Source organism: Lepisosteus oculatus (assembly GCF_040954835.1). Taxonomy (NCBI): domain Eukaryota; kingdom Metazoa; phylum Chordata; class Actinopteri; order Semionotiformes; family Lepisosteidae; genus Lepisosteus; species Lepisosteus oculatus. Next base: position 40,409 of record NW_027167883.1, read on the forward strand.
TTTGACACTTTCAGCACACTGGGGTTAAGACCTGAGTGTGTGGGCTCTTCTGAGCCTTGCAGTTACATAGGGATACAGCTGTCTGAAAAAACGCGTTTATTTCGGGCTGAAAAACACGTTTTGAAAAGTGAGCTGTTACTGACCCATAACTTACATGGGGCTGACCAAACTTGCAGAAACATGTTTATTTCTGCTGAAAAACACGTTTTGACACTTTCAGTACACTGGGGTTAAGACCTGAGTGTGTGGGCTCTTCTGAGCCTTGCAGTTACATAGGGATACAGCTGTCTGAAAAAACGCGTTTATTTCGGGCTGAAAAACACGTTTTGAAAAGTGAGCTGTTACTGACCCATAACTTACATGGGGCTGACCAAACTTGCAGAAACATGTTTATTTCTGCTGAAAAACACGATTTGACACTTTCAGCACACTGGGGTTAAGACCTGAGTGTGTGGGCTCTTCTGAGCCTTGCAGTTACATAGGGATACAGCTGTCTGAAAAAACGCGTTTATTTCGGGCTGAAAAACACGTTTTGAAAAGTGAGCTGTTACTGCCCCATAAGTTACATGGGGCTGACCAAACTTGCAGAAACATGTTTATTTCTGCTGAAAAACACGATTTGACACTTTCAGCACACTGGGGTTAAGACCTGAGTGTGTGGGCTCTTCTGAGCCTTGCAGTTACATAGGGATACAGCTGTCTGAAAAAACGCGTTTATTTCGGGCTGAAAAACACGTTTTGAAAAGTGAGCTGTTACTGACCCATAACTTACATGGGGCTGACCAAACTTGCAGAAACATGTTTATTTCTGCTGAAAAACACGTTTTGACACTTTCAGCACACTGGGGTTAAGACCTGAGTGTGTGGGCTCTTCTGAGCCTTGCAGTTACATAGGGATACAGCTGTCTGAAAAAACGCGTTTATTTCGATCTGAAAAACACGTTTTGAAAAGTGAGCTGTTACTGCCCCATAAGTTACATGGGGTTGACCAAACTTGCAGAAACATGTTTATTTCTGCTGAAAAACATGTTTTGACACTTTCAGCACACTGGGGTTAAGACCTGAGTGTGTGGGCTCTTCTGAGCATTGCAGTTACATAGGGATACAGCTGTCTGAAAAAACGCGTTTATTTCGGGCTGAAAAACACATTTTGAAAAGTGAGCTGTTACTGACCCATAACTTACATGGGGCTGACCAAACTTGCAGAAACATGTTTATTTCTGCTGTAAAACACGATTTGACACTTTCAGCACACTGGGGTTAAGACCTGAGTGTGTGGGCTCTTCTGAGCCTTGCAGTTACATAGGGATACAGCTGTAAGAAAAAACGTGTTTATTTCGGGCTGAAAAACACGTTTTGAAAAGTGAGCTGTTACTGCAACATAAGTTACATGGGGTTGACCAAACTTGCAGAAACATGTTTATTTCTGCTGAAAAACACGATTTGACACTTTCAGCACACTGGGGTTAAGACCTGAGTGTGTGGGCTCTTCTGAGCCTTGCAGTTACATAGGGATACAGCTGTCTGAAAAAACGTGTTTATTTCGGGCTGAAAAACACGTTTTGAAAAGTGAGCTGTTACTGCAACATAAGTTACATGGGGTTGACCAAGCTTGCAGAAACATGTTTATTTCTGCTGAAAAACATGTTTTGACACTTTCAGCACACTGGGGTTAAGACCTGAGTGTGTGGGCTCCTCTGAGCCTTGCAGTTACATAGGGATACAGCTGTCTGAAAAAACGCATTTATTTCGGGCTTAAAAACACGTTTTGAAAAGTGAGCTGTTACTGACCCATAACTTACATGGGGCTGACCAAACTTGCAGAAACATGTTTATTTCTGCTGAAAAACACGTTTTGACACTTTCAGCACACTGGGGTTAAGACCTGAGTGTGTGGGCTCTTCTGAGCCTTGCAGTAACATAGGGATACAGCTGTCTGAAAAAACGCGTTTATTTCGGGCTGAAAAACACGTTTTGAAAAGTGAGCTGTTACTGACCCATAACTTACATGGGGCTGACCAAACTTGCAGAAACATGTTTATTTCTGCTGAAAAACACGTTTTGACACTTTCAGCACACTGGGGTTAAGACCTGAGTGTGTGGGCTCTTCTGAGCCTTGCAGTTACATAGGGATACAGCTGTCTGAAAAAACGTGTTTATTTCGATCTGAAAAACACGTTTTGAAAAGTGAGCTGTTACTGCCCCATAAGTTACATGGGGTTGACCAAACTTGCAGAAACATGTTTATTTCTGCTGAAAAACATGTTTTGACACTTTCAGCACACTGGGGTTAAGACCTGAGTGTGTGGGCTCTACTGAGCATTGCAGTTACATAGGGATACAGCTGTCTGAAAAAACGCGTTTATTTCGGGCTGAAAAACACGTTTTGAAAAGTGAGCTGTTACTGACCCATAACTTACATGGGGTTGACCAAACTTGCAGAAACATGTTTATTTCTGCTGAAAAACACGATTTGACACTTTCAGCACACTGGGGTTAAGACCTGAGTGTGTGGGCTCTTCTGAGCCTTGCAGTTACATAGGGATACAGCTGTAAGAAAAAACGTGTTTATTTCGGGCTGAAGAACACGTTTTGAAAAGTGAGCTGTTACTGCAACATAAGTTACATGGGGTTGACCAAACTTGCAGAAACATGTTTATTTCTGCTGAAAAACACGATTTGACACTTTCAGCACACTGGGGTTAAGACCTGAGTGTGTGGGCTCTTCTGAGCCTTGCAGTTACATAGGGATACAGCTGTCTGAAAAAACGTGTTTATTTCGGTAAGAAAAACACGTTTTGAAAAGTGAGCTGTTACTGCAACATAAGTTACATGGGGTTGACCAAACTTGCAGAAACATGATTATTTCTGCTGAAAAACATGTTTTGACACTTTCAGCACACTGGGGTTAAGACCTGAGTGTGTGGGCTCTTCTGAGCCTTGCAGTTACATAGGGGTACAGCTGTCTGAAAAAACGCGTTTATTTCGGGCTGAAAAACACGTTTTGAAAAGTGAGCTGTTACTGCCCCATAAGTTACATGGGGTTGACCAAACTTGCAGAAACATGTTTATTTCTGCTGAAAAACATGTTTTGACACTTTCAGCACACTGGGGTTAAGACCTGAGTGTGTGGGCTCTTCTGAGCCTTACAGTTATATAGGGATACAGCTGTCTGAAAAAACGCGTTTATTTCGATCTGAAAAACACGTTTTGAAAAGTGAGCTGTTACTGCAACATAAGTTACATGGGGTTGACCAAACTTGCAGAAACATGTTTATTTCTGCTGAAAAACACGATTTGACACTTTCAGCACACTGGGGTTAAGACCTGAGTGTGTGGGCTCTTCTGAGCCTTGCAGTTACATAGGGATACAGCTGTCTGAAAAAACGTGTTTATTTCGGGCTGAAAAACACGTTTTGAAAAGTGAGCTGTTACTGCAACATAAGTTACATGGGGTTGACCAAACTTGCAGAAACATGTTTATTTCTGCTGAAAAACACGATTTGACACTTTCAGCACACTGGGGTTAAGACCTGAGTGTGTGGGCTCTTCTGAGCCTTGCAGTTACATAGGGGTACAGCTGTCTGAAAAAACGCGTTTATTTCGGGCTGAAAAACACGTTTTGAAAAGTGAGCTGTTACTGCCCCATAAGTTACATGGGGTTGACCAAACTTGCAGAAACATGTTTATTTCTGCTGAAAAACATGTTTTGACACTTTCAGCACACTGGGGTTAAGACCTGAGTGTGTGGGCTCTTCTGAGCCTTGCAGTTACATAGGGATACAGATGTCTGAAAAAACGCGTTTATTTCGGGCTGTAAAACACGTTTTGAAAAGTGAGCTGTTACTGACCCATAACTTACATGGGGTTGACCAAACTTGCAGAAACATGTTTATTTCTGCTGAAAAACATGTTTTGACACTTTCAGCACACTGGGGTTAAGACCTGAGTGTGTGGGCTCTTCTGAACCTTGCAGTTACATAGGGATACAGCTGTCTGAAAAAACGCGTTTATTTCGGGCTGAAAAACACGTTTTGAAAAGTGAGCTGTTACTGACCCATAACTTATATGGGGTTGACCAAACTTGAAGAAACATGTTTATTTCTGCTGAAAAACATGTTTTGACACTTTCAGCACACTGGGGTTAAGACCTGAGTGTGTGGGCTCTTCTGAGCCTTGCAGTTACATAGGGATACAGCTGTCTGAAAAAACGCGTTTATTTCGGGCTGAAAAACACGTTTTGAAAAGTGAGCTGTTACTGCCCCATAAGTTACATGGGGTTGGCCAAACTTGCAGAAACATGTTTATTTCTGCTGAAAAACACGTTTTGACACTTTCAGCACACTGGGGTTAAGACCTGAGTGTGTGGGCTCTTCTGAGCCTTGCAGTTACATAGGGATACAGCTGTCTGAAAAAACGTGTTTATTTCGGGCTGAAAAACACGTTTTGAAAAGTGAGCTGTTACTGACCCATAAGTTACATGGGGTTGACCAAACTTGCAGAAACATGTTTATTTCTGCTGAAAAACACGTTTTGACACTTTCAGCACACTGGGGTTAAGACCTGAGTGTGTGGGCTCTTCTGAGCCTTGCAGTTACATAGGGATACAGCTGTCTGAAAAAACGTGTTTATTTCGATCTGAAAAACATGTTTTGAAAAGTGAGCTGTTACTGCAACATAAGTTACATGGGGTTGACCAAACTTGCAGAAACATGTTTATTTCTGCTGAAAAACATGTTTTGACACTTTCAGCACACTGGGGTTAAGACCTGAGTGTGTGGGCTCTACTGAGCATTGCAGTTACATAGGGATACAGCTGTCTGAAAAAACGCGTTTATTTCGGGCTGAAAAACACGTTTTGAAAAGTGAGCTGTTACTGACCCATAACTTACATGGGGCTGACCAAACTTGCAGAAACATGTTTATTTCTGCTGAAAAACACGATTTGACACTTTCAGCACACTGGGGTTAAGACCTGAGTGTGTGGGCTCTTCTGAGCCTTGCAGTTACATAGGGATACAGCTGTAAGAAAAAACGTGTTTATTTCGGGCTGAAGAACACGTTTTGAAAAGTGAGCTGTTACTGCAACATAAGTTACATGGGGTTGACCAAACTTGCAGAAACATGTTTATTTCTGCTGAAAAACACGATTTGACACTTTCAGCACACTGGGGTTAAGACCTGAGTGTGTGGGCTCTTCTGAGCCTTGCAGTTACATAGGGATACAGCTGTCTGAAAAAACGTGTTTATTTCGGGCTGAAAAACACGTTTTGAAAAGTGAGCTGTTACTGCAACATAAGTTACATGGGGTTGACCAAACTTGCAGAAACATGATTATTTCTGCTGAAAAACATGTTTTGACACTTTCAGCACACTGGGGTTAAGACCTGAGTGTGTGGGCTCTTCTGAGCCTTGCAGTTACATAGGGGTACAGCTGTCTGAAAAAACGCGTTTATTTCGGGCTGAAAAACACGTTTTGAAAAGTGAGCTGTTACTGCCCCATAAGTTACATGGGGTTGACCAAACTTGCAGAAACATGTTTATTTCTGCTGAAAAACATGTTTTGACACTTTCAGCACACTGGGGTTAAGACCTGAGTGTGTGGGCTCTTCTGAGCCTTACAGTTACATAGGGATACAGCTGTCTGAAAAAACGCGTTTATTTCGGGCTGAAAAACACGTTATGAAAAGTGAGCTGTTACTGACCCATAACTTAAATGGGGCTGACCAAACTTGCAGAAACATGTTTATTTCTGCTGAAAAACACGTTTTGACACTTTCAGCACACTGGGGTTAAGACCTGAGTGTGTGGGCTCTTCTGAGCCTTGCAGTTACATAGGGATACAGCTGTCTGAAAAAACGCGTTTATTTCGATCTGAAAAACACGTTTTGAAAAGTGAGCTGTTACTGACCCATAACTTACATGGGGCTGACCAAACTTGCAGAAACATGTTTATTTCTGCTGAAAAACATGTTTTGACACTTTCAGCACACTGGGGTTAAGACCTGAGTGTGTGGGCTCTTCTGAGCCTTGCAGTTACATAGGGATACAGCTGTCTGAAAAAACGCGTTTATTTCGGGCTGAAAAACACGTTTTGAAAAGTGAGCTGTTACTGACCCATAACTTACATGGGGCTGACCAAACTTGCAGAAACATGTTTATTTCTGCTGAAAAACACGATTTGACACTTTCAGCACACTGGGGTTAAGACCTGAGTGTGTGGGCTCTTCTGAGCCTTGCAGTTACATAGGGATACAGCTGTGAAAAAAACGTGTTTATTTCGGGCTGAAAAACACGTTTTGAAAAGTGAGCTGTTACTGCAACATAAGTTACATGGGGGTTGACCAAACTTGCAGAAACATGATTATTTCTGCTGAAAAACATGTTTTGACACTTTCAGCACACTGGGGTTAAGACCTGAGTGTGTGGGCTCTTCTGAGCCTTGCAGTTACATAGGGGTACAGCTGTCTGAAAAAACGCGTTTATTTCGGGCTGAAAAACACGTTTTGAAAAGTGAGCTGTTACTGCCCCATAAGTTACATGGGGTTGACCAAACTTGCAGAAACATGTTTATTTCTGCTGAAAAACACGTTTTGACACTTTCAGCACACTGGGGTTAAGACCTGAGTGTGTGGGCTCTTCTGAGCCTTGCAGTTACATAGGGATACAGCTGTCTGAAAAAACGCGTTTATTTCGATCTGAAAAACACGTTTTGAAAAGTGAGCTGTTACTGCCCCATAAGTTACATGGGGTTGACCAAACTTGCAGAAACATGTTTATTTCTGCTGAAAAACATGTTTTGACACTTTCAGCACACTGGGGTTAAGACCTGAGTGTGTGGGCTCTTCTGAGCCTTGCAGTTACATAGGGATACAGCTGTGTGAAAAAAACGCGTTTATTTCGGGCTGAAAAACACGTTTTGAAAAGTGAGCTGTTACTGACCCATAACTTACATGGGGCTGACCAAACTTGCAGAAACATGTTTATTTCTGCTGAAAAACACGATTTGACACTTTCAGCACACTGGGGTTAAGACCTGAGTGTGTGGGCTCTTCTGAGCCTTGCAGTTACATAGAGATACAGCTGTAAGAAAAAACGTGTTTATTTCGGGCTGAAAAACACGTTTTGAAAAGTGAGCTGTTACTGCAACATAAGTTACATGGGGTTGACCAAACTTGCAGAAACATGTTTATTTCTGCTGAAAAACACGATTTGACACTTTCAGCACACTGGGGTTAAGACCTGAGTGTGTGGGCTCTTCTGAGCCTTGCAGTTACATAGGGATACAGCTGTCTGAAAAAACGTGTTTATTTCGGGCTGAAAAACACGTTTTGAAAAGTGAGCTGTTACTGCAACATAAGTTACATGGGGTTGACCAAACTTGCAGAAACATGTTTATTTCTGCTGAAAAACACGATTTGACACTTTCAGCACACTGGGGTTAAGACCTGAGTGTGTGGGCTCTTCTGAGCCTTGCAGTTACATAGGGGTACAGCTGTCTGAAAAAACGCGTTTATTTCGGGCTGAAAAACACGTTTTGAAAAGTGAGCTGTTACTGCCCCATAAGTTACATGGGGTTGACCAAACTTGCAGAAACATGTTTATTTCTGCTGAAAAACATGTTTTGACACTTTCAGCACACTGGGGTTAAGACCTGAGTGTGTGGGCTCTTCTGAGCCTTGCAGTTACATAGGGATACAGATGTCTGAAAAAACGCGTTTATTTCGGGCTGTAAAACACGTTTTGAAAAGTGAGCTGTTACTGACCCATAACTTACATGGGGTTGACCAAACTTGCAGAAACATGTTTATTTCTGCTGAAAAACATGTTTTGACACTTTCAGCACACTGGGGTTAAGACCTGAGTGTGTGGGCTCTTCTGAACCTTGCAGTTACATAGGGATACAGCTGTCTGAAAAAACGCGTTTATTTCGGGCTGAAAAACACGTTTTGAAAAGTGAGCTGTTACTGACCCATAACTTACATGGGGTTGACCAAACTTGAAGAAACATGTTTATTTCTGCTGAAAAACATGTTTTGACACTTTCAGCACACTGGGGTTAAGACCTGAGTGTGTGGGCTCTTCTGAACCTTGCAGTTACATAGGGATACAGCTGTCTGAAAAAACGCGTTTATTTCGGGCTGAAAAACACGTTTTGAAAAGTGAGCTGTTACTGCCCCATAAGTTACATGGGGTTGACCAAACTTGCAGAAACATGTTTATTTCTGCTGAAAAACATGTTTTGACACTTTCAGCACACTGGGGTTAAGACCTGAGTGTGTGGGCTCTTCTGAGCCTTGCAGTTACATAGGGATACAGCTGTCTGAAAAAACGTGTTTATTTCGGGCTGAAAAACACGTTTTGAAAAGTGAGCTGTTACTGACCCATAACTTACATGGGGCTGACCAAACTTGCAGAAACATGTTTATTTCTGCTGAAAAACACGATTTGACACTTTCAGCACACTGGGGTTAAGACCTGAGTGTGTGGGCTCTTCTGAGCCTTGCAGTTACATAGGGATACAGCTGTCTGAAAAAACGCGTTTATTTCGGGCTGAAAAACATGTTTTGAAAAGTGAGCTGTTACTGACCCATAACTTACATGGGGCTGACCAAACTTGCAGAAACATGTTTGTTTCTGCTGAAAAACACGTTTTGACACTTTCAGCACACTGGGGTTAAGACCTGAGTGTGTGGGCTCTTCTGAGCCTTGCAGTTACATAGGGATACAGCTGTCTGACAAAACGCGTTTATTTCGGGCTGAAAAACACGTTTTGAAAAGTGAGCTGTTACTGACCCATAACTTACATGGGGCTGACCAAACTTGCAGAAACATGTTTATTTCTGCTGAAAAACACGTTTTGACACTTTCAGTACACTGGGGTTAAGACCTGAGTGTGTGGGCTCTTCTGAGCCTTGCAGTTACATAGGGATACAGCTGTCTGAAAAAACGCGTTTATTTCGGGCTGAAAAACACGTTTTGAAAAGTGAGCTGTTACTGACCCATAACTTACATGGGGCTGACCAAACTTGCAGAAACATGTTTATTTCTGCTGAAAAACACGATTTGACACTTTCAGCACACTGGGGTTAAGACCTGAGTGTGTGGGCTCTTCTGAGCCTTGCAGTTACATAGGGATACAGCTGTCTGAAAAAACGCGTTTATTTCGGGCTGAAAAACACGTTTTGAAAAGTGAGCTGTTACTGCCCCATAAGTTACATGGGGCTGACCAAACTTGCAGAAACATGTTTATTTCTGCTGAAAAACACGATTTGACACTTTCAGCACACTGGGGTTAAGACCTGAGTGTGTGGGCTCTTCTGAGCCTTGCAGTTACATAGGGATACAGCTGTCTGAAAAAACGCGTTTATTTCGGGCTGAAAAACACGTTTTGAAAAGTGAGCTGTTACTGACCCATAACTTACATGGGGCTGACCAAACTTGCAGAAACATGTTTATTTCTGCTGAAAAACACGTTTTGACACTTTCAGCACACTGGGGTTAAGACCTGAGTGTGTGGGCTCTTCTGAGCCTTGCAGTTACATAGGGATACAGCTGTCTGAAAAAACGCGTTTATTTCGATCTGAAAAACACGTTTTGAAAAGTGAGCTGTTACTGCCCCATAAGTTACATGGGGTTGACCAAACTTGCAGAAACATGTTTATTTCTGCTGAAAAACATGTTTTGACACTTTCAGCACACTGGGGTTAAGACCTGAGTGTGTGGGCTCTTCTGAGCATTGCAGTTACATAGGGATACAGCTGTCTGAAAAAACGCGTTTATTTCGGGCTGAAAAACACATTTTGAAAAGTGAGCTGTTACTGACCCATAACTTACATGGGGCTGACCAAACTTGCAGAAACATGTTTATTTCTGCTGTAAAACACGATTTGACACTTTCAGCACACTGGGGTTAAGACCTGAGTGTGTGGGCTCTTCTGAGCCTTGCAGTTACATAGGGATACAGCTGTAAGAAAAAACGTGTTTATTTCGGGCTGAAAAACACGTTTTGAAAAGTGAGCTGTTACTGCAACATAAGTTACATGGGGTTGACCAAACTTGCAGAAACATGTTTATTTCTGCTGAAAAACACGATTTGACACTTTCAGCACACTGGGGTTAAGACCTGAGTGTGTGGGCTCTTCTGAGCCTTGCAGTTACATAGGGATACAGCTGTCTGAAAAAACGTGTTTATTTCGGGCTGAAAAACACGTTTTGAAAAGTGAGCTGTTACTGCAACATAAGTTACATGGGGTTGACCAAGCTTGCAGAAACATGTTTATTTCTGCTGAAAAACATGTTTTGACACTTTCAGCACACTGGGGTTAAGACCTGAGTGTGTGGGCTCTTCTGAGCCTTGCAGTTACATAGGGATACAGCTGTCTGAAAAAACGCATTTATTTCGGGCTTAAAAACACGTTTTGAAAAGTGAGCTGTTACTGACCCATAACTTACATGGGGCTGACCAAACTTGCAGAAACATGTTTATTTCTGCTGAAAAACACGTTTTGACACTTTCAGCACACTGGGGTTAAGACCTGAGTGTGTGGGCTCTTCTGAGCCTTGCAGTAACATAGGGATACAGCTGTCTGAAAAAACGCGTTTATTTCGGGCTGAAAAACACGTTTTGAAAAGTGAGCTGTTACTGACCCATAACTTACATGGGGCTGACCAAACTTGCAGAAACATGTTTATTTCTGCTGAAAAACACGTTTTGACACTTTCAGCACACTGGGGTTAAGACCTGAGTGTGTGGGCTCTTCTGAGCCTTGCAGTTACATAGGGATACAGCTGTCTGAAAAAACGTGTTTATTTCGATCTGAAAAACACGTTTTGAAAAGTGAGCTGTTACTGCCCCATAAGTTACATGGGGTTGACCAAACTTGCAGAAACATGTTTATTTCTGCTGAAAAACATGTTTTGACACTTTCAGCACACTGGGGTTAAGACCTGAGTGTGTGGGCTCTACTGAGCATTGCAGTTACATAGGGATACAGCTGTCTGAAAAAACGCGTTTATTTCGGGCTGAAAAACACGTTTTGAAAAGTGAGCTGTTACTGACCCATAACTTACATGGGGTTGACCAAACTTGCAGAAACATGTTTATTTCTGCTGAAAAACACGATTTGACACTTTCAGCACACTGGGGTTAAGACCTGAGTGTGTGGGCTCTTCTGAGCCTTGCAGTTACATAGGGATACAGCTGTAAGAAAAAACGTGTTTATTTCGGGCTGAAGAACACGTTTTGAAAAGTGAGCTGTTACTGCAACATAAGTTACATGGGGTTGACCAAACTTGCAGAAACATGTTTATTTCTGCTGAAAAACACGATTTGACACTTTCAGCACACTGGGGTTAAGACCTGAGTGTGTGGGCTCTTCTGAGCCTTGCAGTTACATAGGGATACAGCTGTCTGAAAAAACGTGTTTATTTCGGTAAGAAAAACACGTTTTGAAAAGTGAGCTGTTACTGCAACATAAGTTACATGGGGTTGACCAAACTTGCAGAAACATGATTATTTCTGCTGAAAAACATGTTTTGACACTTTCAGCACACTGGGGTTAAGACCTGAGTGTGTGGGCTCTTCTGAGCCTTGCAGTTACATAGGGGTACAGCTGTCTGAAAAAACGCGTTTATTTCGGGCTGAAAAACACGTTTTGAAAAGTGAGCTGTTACTGCCCCATAAGTTACATGGGGTTGACCAAACTTGCAGAAACATGTTTATTTCTGCTGAAAAACATGTTTTGACACTTTCAGCACACTGGGGTTAAGACCTGAGTGTGTGGGCTCTTCTGAGCCTTACAGTTATATAGGGATACAGCTGTCTGAAAAAACGCGTTTATTTCGATCTGAAAAACACGTTTTGAAAAGTGAGCTGTTACTGCAACATAAGTTACATGGGGTTGACCAAACTTGCAGAAACATGTTTATTTCTGCTGAAAAACACGATTTGACACTTTCAGCACACTGGGGTTAAGACCTGAGTGTGTGGGCTCTTCTGAGCCTTGCAGTTACATAGGGATACAGCTGTCTGAAAAAACGTGTTTATTTCGGGCTGAAAAACACGTTTTGAAAAGTGAGCTGTTACTGCAACATAAGTTACATGGGGTTGACCAAACTTGCAGAAACATGTTTATTTCTGCTGAAAAACACGATTTGACACTTTCAGCACACTGGGGTTAAGACCTGAGTGTGTGGGCTCTTCTGAGCCTTGCAGTTACATAGGGGTACAGCTGTCTGAAAAAACGCGTTTATTTCGGGCTGAAAAACACGTTTTGAAAAGTGAGCTGTTACTGCCCCATAAGTTACATGGGGTTGACCAAACTTGCAGAAACATGTTTATTTCTGCTGAAAAACATGTTTTGACACTTTCAGCACACTGGGGTTAAGACCTGAGTGTGTGGGCTCTTCTGAGCCTTGCAGTTACATAGGGATACAGATGTCTGAAAAAACGCGTTTATTTCGGGCTGTAAAACACGTTTTGAAAAGTGAGCTGTTACTGACCCATAACTTACATGGGGTTGATCAAACTTGCAGAAACATGTTTATTTCTGCTGAAAAACATGTTTTGACACTTTCAGCACACTGGGGTTAAGACCTGAGTGTGTGGGCTCTTCTGAACCTTGCAGTTACATAGGGATACAGCTGTCTGAAAAAACGCGTTTATTTCGGGCTGAAAAACACGTTTTGAAAAGTGAGCTGTTACTGACCCATAACTTATATGGGGTTGACCAAACTTGAAGAAACATGTTTATTTCTGCTGAAAAACATGTTTTGACACTTTCAGCACACTGGGGTTAAGACCTGAGTGTGTGGGCTCTTCTGAGCCTTGCAGTTACATAGGGATACAGCTGTCTGAAAAAACGCGTTTATTTCGGGCTGAAAAACACGTTTTGAAAAGTGAGCTGTTACTGCCCCATAAGTTACATGGGGTTGACCAAACTTGCAGAAACATGTTTATTTCTGCTGAAAAACACGTTTTGACACTTTCAGCACACTGGGGTTAAGACCTGAGTGTGTGGGCTCTTCTGAGCCTTGCAGTTACATAGGGATACAGCTGTCTGAAAAAACGTGTTTATTTCGGGCTGAAAAACACGTTTTGAAAAGTGAGCTGTTACTGACCCATAAGTTACATGGGGTTGACCAAACTTGCAGAAACATGTTTATTTCTGCTGAAAAACACGTTTTGACACTTTCAGCACACTGGGGTTAAGACCTGAGTGTGTGGGCTCTTCTGAGCCTTGCAGTTACATAGGGATACAGCTGTCTGAAAAAACGTGTTTATTTCGATCTGAAAAACATGTTTTGAAAAGTGAGCTGTTACTGCAACATAAGTTACATGGGGTTGACCAAACTTGCAGAAACATGTTTATTTCTGCTGAAAAACATGTTTTGACACTTTCAGCACACTGGGGTTAAGACCTGAGTGTGTGGGCTCTACTGAGCATTGCAGTTACATAGGGATACAGCTGTCTGAAAAAACGCGTTTATTTCGGGCTGAAAAACACGTTTTGAAAAGTGAGCTGTTACTGACCCATAACTTACATGGGGCTGACCAAACTTGCAGAAACATGTTTATTTCTGCTGAAAAACACGATTTGACACTTTCAGCACACTGGGGTTAAGACCTGAGTGTGTGGGCTCTTCTGAGCCTTGCAGTTACATAGGGATACAGCTGTAAGAAAAAACGTGTTTATTTCGGGCTGAAGAACACGTTTTGAAAAGTGAGCTGTTACTGCAACATAAGTTACATGGGGTTGACCAAACTTGCAGAAACATGTTTATTTCTGCTGAAAAACACGATTTGACACTTTCAGCACACTGGGGTTAAGACCTGAGTGTGTGGGCTCTTCTGAGCCTTGCAGTTACATAGGGATACAGCTGTCTGAAAAAACGTGTTTATTTCGGGCTGAAAAACACGTTTTGAAAAGTGAGCTGTTACTGCAACATAAGTTACATGGGGTTGACCAAACTTGCAGAAACATGATTATTTCTGCTGAAAAACATGTTTTGACACTTTCAGCACACTGGGGTTAAGACCTGAGTGTGTGGGCTCTTCTGAGCCTTGCAGTTACATAGGGGTACAGCTGTCTGAAAAAACGCGTTTATTTCGGGCTGAAAAACACGTTTTGAAAAGTGAGCTGTTACTGCCCCATAAGTTACATGGGGTTGACCAAACTTGCAGAAACATGTTTATTTCTGCTGAAAAACATGTTTTGACACTTTCAGCACACTGGGGTTAAGACCTGAGTGTGTGGGCTCTTCTGAGCCTTACAGTTACATAGGGATACAGCTGTCTGAAAAAACGCGTTTATTTCGGGCTGAAAAACACGTTATGAAAAGTGAGCTGTTACTGACCCATAACTTAAATGGGGCTGACCAAACTTGCAGAAACATGTTTATTTCTGCTGAAAAACACGTTTTGACACTTTCAGCACACTGGGGTTAAGACCTGAGTGTGTGGGCTCTTCTGAGCCTTGCAGTTACATAGGGATACAGCTGTCTGAAAAAACGCGTTTATTTCGATCTGAAAAACACGTTTTGAAAAGTGAGCTGTTACTGACCCATAACTTACATGGGGCTGACCAAACTTGCAGAAACATGTTTATTTCTGCTGAAAAACATGTTTTGACACTTTCAGCACACTGGGGTTAAGACCTGAGTGTGTGGGCTCTTCTGAGCCTTGCAGTTACATAGGGATACAGCTGTCTGAAAAAACGCGTTTATTTCGGGCTGAAAAACACGTTTTGAAAAGTGAGCTGTTACTGACCCATAACTTACATGGGGCTGACCAAACTTGCAGAAACATGTTTATTTCTGCTGAAAAACACGATTTGACACTTTCAGCACACTGGGGTTAAGACCTGAGTGTGTGGGCTCTTCTGAGCCTTGCAGTTACATAGGGATACAGCTGTCTGAAAAAACGTGTTTATTTCGGGCTGAAAAACACGTTTTGAAAAGTGAGCTGTTACTGCAACATAAGTTACATGGGGTTGACCAAACTTGCAGAAACATGATTATTTCTGCTGAAAAACATGTTTTGACACTTTCAGCACACTGGGGTTAAGACCTGAGTGTGTGGGCTCTTCTGAGCCTTGCAGTTACATAGGGGTACAGCTGTCTGAAAAAACGCGTTTATTTCGGGCTGAAAAACACGTTTTGAAAAGTGAGCTGTTACTGCCCCATAAGTTACATGGGGTTGACCAAACTTGCAGAAACATGTTTATTTCTGCTGAAAAACACGTTTTGACACTTTCAGCACACTGGGGTTAAGACCTGAGTGTGTGGGCTCTTCTGAGCCTTGCAGTTACATAGGG
Source organism: Lepisosteus oculatus (assembly GCF_040954835.1). Lineage (NCBI taxonomy): Eukaryota > Metazoa > Chordata > Actinopteri > Semionotiformes > Lepisosteidae > Lepisosteus > Lepisosteus oculatus. Next base: position 55,726 of record NW_027167883.1, read on the forward strand.
ATACAGCTGTCTGAAAAAACGCGTTTATTTCGATCTGAAAAACACGTTTTGAAAAGTGAGCTGTTACTGCCCCATAAGTTACATGGGGTTGACCAAACTTGCAGAAACATGTTTATTTCTGCTGAAAAACATGTTTTGACACTTTCAGCACACTGGGGTTAAGACCTGAGTGTGTGGGCTCTTCTGAGCCTTGCAGTTACATAGGGATACAGCTGTGTGAAAAAAACGCGTTTATTTCGGGCTGAAAAACACGTTTTGAAAAGTGAGCTGTTACTGACCCATAACTTACATGGGGTTGACCAAACTTGCAGAAACATGTTTATTTCTGCTGAAAAACACGATTTGACACTTTCAGCACACTGGGGTTAAGACCTGAGTGTGTGGGCTCTTCTGAGCCTTGCAGTTACATAGAGATACAGCTGTAAGAAAAAACGTGTTTATTTCGGGCTGAAAAACACGTTTTGAAAAGTGAGCTGTTACTGCAACATAAGTTACATGGGGTTGACCAAACTTGCAGAAACATGTTTATTTCTGCTGAAAAACACGATTTGACACTTTCAGCACACTGGGGTTAAGACCTGAGTGTGTGGGCTCTTCTGAGCCTTGCAGTTACATAGGGATACAGCTGTCTGAAAAAACGTGTTTATTTCGGGCTGAAAAACACGTTTTGAAAAGTGAGCTGTTACTGCAACATAAGTTACATGGGGTTGACCAAACTTGCAGAAACATGTTTATTTCTGCTGAAAAACACGATTTGACACTTTCAGCACACTGGGGTTAAGACCTGAGTGTGTGGGCTCTTCTGAGCCTTGCAGTTACATAGGGGTACAGCTGTCTGAAAAAACGCGTTTATTTCGGGCTGAAAAACACGTTTTGAAAAGTGAGCTGTTACTGCCCCATAAGTTACATGGGCTTGACCAAACTTGCAGAAACATGTTTATTTCTGCTGAAAAACATGTTTTGACACTTTCAGCACACTGGGGTTAAGACCTGAGTGTGTGGGCTCTTCTGAGCCTTGCAGTTACATAGGGATACAGATGTCTGAAAAAACGCGTTTATTTCGGGCTGTAAAACACGTTTTGAAAAGTGAGCTGTTACTGACCCATAACTTACATGGGGTTGACCAAACTTGCAGAAACATGTTTATTTCTGCTGAAAAACATGTTTTGACACTTTCAGCACACTGGGGTTAAGACCTGAGTGTGTGGGCTCTTCTGAACCTTGCAGTTACATAGGGATACAGCTGTCTGAAAAAACGCGTTTATTTCGGGCTGAAAAACACGTTTTGAAAAGTGAGCTGTTACTGACCCATAACTTACATGGGGTTGACCAAACTTGAAGAAACATGTTTATTTCTGCTGAAAAACATGTTTTGACACTTTCAGCACACTGGGGTTAAGACCTGAGTGTGTGGGCTCTTCTGAACCTTGCAGTTACATAGGGATACAGCTGTCTGAAAAAACGCGTTTATTTCGGGCTGAAAAACACGTTTTGAAAAGTGAGCTGTTACTGCCCCATAAGTTACATGGGGTTGACCAAACTTGCAGAAACATGTTTATTTCTGCTGAAAAACATGTTTTGACACTTTCAGCACACTGGGGTTAAGACCTGAGTGTGTGGGCTCTTCTGAGCCTTGCAGTTACATAGGGATACAGCTGTCTGAAAAAACGTGTTTATTTCGGGCTGAAAAACACGTTTTGAAAAGTGAGCTGTTACTGCAACATAAGTTACATGGGGTTGACCAAACTTGCAGAAACATGTTTATTTCTGCTGAAAAACATGTTTTGACACTTTCAGCACACTGGGGTTAAGACCTGAGTGTGTGGGCTCTTCTGAGCCTTGCAGTTACATAGGGATACAGCTGTTTGAAAAAACGTGTTTATTTCGGGCTGAAAAACACGTTTTGAAAAGTGAGCTGTTACTGACCCATAACTTACATGGGGCTGACCAAACTTGCAGAAACATGTTTATTTCTGCTGAAAAACACGATTTGACACTTTCAGCACACTGGGGTTAAGACCTGAGTGTGTGGGCTCTTCTGAGCCTTGCAGTTACATAGGGATACAGCTGTCTGAAAAAACGCGTTTATTTCGGGCTGAAAAACATGTTTTGAAAAGTGAGCTGTTACTGACCCATAACTTACATGGGGCTGACCAAACTTGCAGAAACATGTTTGTTTCTGCTGAAAAACACGTTTTGACACTTTCAGCACACTGGGGTTAAGACCTGAGTGTGTGGGCTCTTCTGAGCCTTGCAGTTACATAGGGATACAGCTGTCTGACAAAACGCGTTTATTTCGGGCTGAAAAACACGTTTTGAAAAGTGAGCTGTTACTGACCCATAACTTACATGGGGCTGACCTAACTTGCAGAAACATGTTTATTTCTGCTGAAAAACACGTTTTGACACTTTCAGCACACTGGGGTTAAGAACTGAGTGTGTGGGCTCTTCTGAGCCTTGCAGTTACATAGGGATACAGCTGTCTGACAAAACGCGTTTATTTCGGGCTGAAAAACACGTTTTGAAAAGTGAGCTGTTACTGACCCATAACTTACATGGGGCTGACCTAACTTGCAGAAACATGTTTATTTCTGCTGAAAAACACGTTTTGACACTTTCAGCACACTGGGGTTAAGACCTGAGTGTGTGGGCTCTTCTGAGCCTTGCAGTTACATAGGGATACAGCTGTCTGAAAAAACGTGTTTATTTCGGGCTGAAAAACACGTTTTGAAAAGTGAGCTGTTACTGACCCATAACTTACATGGGGCTGACCAAACTTGCAGAAACATGTTTATTTCTGCTGAAAAACACGTTTTGACACTTTCAGCACACTGGGGTTAAGACCTGAGTGTGTGGGCTCTTCTGAGCCTTGCAGTTACATAGGGATACAGCTGTCTGAAAAAACGTGTTTATTTCGATCTGAAAAACATGTTTTGAAAAGTGAGCTGTTACTGCAACATAAGTTACATGGGGTTGACCAAACTTGCAGAAACATGTTTATTTCTGCTGAAAAACATGTTTTGACACTTTCAGCACACTGGGGTTAAGACCTGAGTGTGTGGGCTCTACTGAGCATTGCAGTTACATAGGGATACAGCTGTCTGAAAAAACGCGTTTATTTCGGGCTGAAAAACACGTTTTGAAAAGTGAGCTGTTACTGACCCATAACTTACATGGGGCTGACCAAACTTGCAGAAACATGTTTATTTCTGCTGAAAAACACGATTTGACACTTTCAGCACACTGGGGTTAAGACCTGAGTGTGTGGGCTCTTCTGAGCCTTGCAGTTACATAGGGGTACAGCTGTCTGAAAAAACGCGTTTTTTTCGGGCTGAAAAACACGTTTTGAAAAGTGAGCTGTTACTGCCCCATAAGTTACATGGGGTTGACCAAACTTGCAGAAACATGTTTATTTCTGCTGAAAAACATGTTTTGACACTTTCAGCAAACTGGGGTTAAGACCTGAGTGTGTGGGCTCTTCTGAGCCTTACAGTTACATAGGGATACAGCTGTCTGAAAAAACGCGTTTATTTCGGGCTGAAAAACACGTTTTGAAAAGTGAGCTGTTACTGACCCATAACTTACATGGGGCTGACCAAACTTGCAGAAACATGTTTATTTCTGCTGAAAAACACGATTTGACACTTTCAGCACACTGGGGTTAAGACCTGAGTGTGTGGGCTCTTCTGAGCCTTGCAGTTACATAGAGATACAGCTGTAAGAAAAAACGTGTTTATTTCGGGCTGAAAAACACGTTTTGAAAAGTGAGCTGTTACTGCAACATAAGTTACATGGGGTTGACCAAACTTGCAGAAACATGTTTATTTCTGCTGAAAAACACGATTTGACACTTTCAGCACACTGGGGTTAAGACCTGAGTGTGTGGGCTCTTCTGAGCCTTGCAGTTACATAGGGATACAGCTGTCTGAAAAAACGTGTTTATTTCGGGCTGAAAAACACGTTTTGAAAAGTGAGCTGTTACTGCAACATAAGTTACATGGGGTTGACCAAACTTGCAGAAACATGTTTATTTCTGCTGAAAAACACGATTTGACACTTTCAGCACACTGGGGTTAAGACCTGAGTGTGTGGGCTCTTCTGAGCCTTGCAGTTACATAGGGGTACAGCTGTCTGAAAAAACGCGTTTATTTCGGGCTGAAAAACACGTTTTGAAAAGTGAGCTGTTACTGCCCCATAAGTTACATGGGGTTGACCAAACTTGCAGAAACATGTTTATTTCTGCTGAAAAACATGTTTTGACACTTTCAGCACAGTGGGGTTAAGACCTGAGTGTGTGGGCTCTTCTGAGCCTTGCAGTTACATAGGGATACAGATGTCTGAAAAAACGCGTTTATTTCGGGCTGTAAAACACGTTTTGAAAAGTGAGCTGTTACTGACCCATAACTTACATGGGGTTGACCAAACTTGCAGAAACATGTTTATTTCTGCTGAAAAACATGTTTTGACACTTTCAGCACACTGGGGTTAAGACCTGAGTGTGTGGGCTCTTCTGAACCTTGCAGTTACATAGGGATACAGCTGTCTGAAAAAACGCGTTTATTTCGGGCTGAAAAACACGTTTTGAAAAGTAGCTGTTACTGACCCATAACTTACATGGGGGTTGACCAAACTTGAAGAAACATGTTTATTTCTGCTGAAAAACATGTTTTGACACTTTCAGCACACTGGGGTTAAGACCTGAGTGTGTGGGCTCTTCTGAACCTTGCAGTTACATAGGGATACAGCTGTCTGAAAAAACGCGTTTATTTCGGGCTGAAAAACACGTTTTGAAAAGTGAGCTGTTACTGCCCCATAAGTTACATGGGGTTGACCAAACTTGCAGAAACATGTTTATTTCTGCTGAAAAACATGTTTTGACACTTTCAGCACACTGGGTTAAGACCTGAGTGTGTGGGCTCTTCTGAGCCTTGCAGTTACATAGGGATACAGCTGTCTGAAAAAACGTGTTTATTTCGGGGCTGAAAAACACGTTTTGAAAAGTGAGCTGTTACTGACCCATAACTTACATGGGGCTGACCTAACTTGCAGAAACATGTTTATTTCTGCTGAAAAACACGTTTTGACACTTTCAGCACACTGGGGTTAAGAACTGAGTGTGTGGGCTCTTCTGAGCCTTGCAGTTACATAGGGATACAGCTGTCTGAAAAAACGGGTTTATTTTGGCTGAAAAACACGTTTTGAAAAGTGTGCTGTTACTGCCCCATAACTTACATGGGGTTGACCAAACTTGCAGAAACATGTTTATTTCTGCTGAAAAACACGTTTTGACACTTTCAGCACACTGGGGTTAAGACCTGAGTGTGTGGGCTCTTCTGAGCCTTGCAGTTACATAGGGATACAGCTGTCTGAAAAAACGTGTTTATTTCGGGCTGAAAAACACGTTTTGAAAAGTGAGCTGTTACTGACCCATAACTTACATGGGGCTGACCAAACTTGCAGAAACATGTTTATTTCTGCTGAAAAACACGTTTTGACACTTTCAGCACACTGGGGTTAAGACCTGAGTGTGTGGGCTCTTCTGAGCCTTGCAGTTACATAGGGATACAGCTGTCTGAAAAAACGGGTTTATTTTGGGCTGAAAAACACGTTTTGAAAAGTGTGCTGTTACTGCCCCATAACTTACATGGGGTTGACCAAACTTGCAGAAACATGTTTATTTCTGCTGAAAAACACGTTTTGACACTTTCAGCACACTGGGGTTAAGACCTGAGTGTGTGGGCTCTTCTGAGCCTTGCAGTTACATAGGGATACAGCTGTCTGAAAAAACGTGTTTATTTCGGGCTGAAAAACACGTTTTGAAAAAGTGAGCTGTTACTGACCCATAACTTACATGGGGCTGACCAAACTTGCAGAAACATGTTTATTTCTGCTGAAAAACACGTTTTGACACTTTCAGCACACTGGGGTTAAGACCTGAGTGTGTGGGCTCTTCTGAGCCTTGCAGTTACATAGGGATACAGCTGTCTGAAAAAACGTGTTTATTTCGATCTGAAAAACATGTTTTGAAAAGTGAGCTGTTACTGCAACATAAGTTACATGGGGTTGACCAAACTTGCAGAAACATGTTTATTTCTGCTGAAAAACATGTTTTGACACTTTCAGCACACTGGGGTTAAGACCTGAGTGTGTGGGCTCTACTGAGCATTGCAGTTACATAGGGATACAGCTGTCTGAAAAAACGCGTTTATTTCGGGCTGAAAAACACGTTTTGAAAAGTGAGCTGTTACTGACCCATAACTTACATGGGGCTGACCAAACTTGCAGAAACATGTTTATTTCTGCTGAAAAACACGATTTGACACTTTCAGCACACTGGGGTTAAGACCTGAGTGTGTGGGCTCTTCTGAGCCTTGCAGTTACATAGGGATACAGCTGTAAGAAAAAACGTGTTTATTTCGGGCTGAAGAACACGTTTTGAAAAGTGAGCTGTTACTGCAACATAAGTTACATGGGGTTGACCAAACTTGCAGAAACATGTTTATTTCTGCTGAAAAACACGATTTGACACTTTCAGCACACTGGGGTTAAGACCTGAGTGTGTGGGCTCTTCTGAGCCTTGCAGTTACATAGGGATACAGCTGTCTGAAAAAACGTGTTTATTTCGGGCTGAAAAACACGTTTTGAAAAGTGAGCTGTTACTGCAACATAAGTTACATGGGGTTGACCAAACTTGCAGAAACATGATTATTTCTGCTGAAAAACATGTTTTGACACTTTTCAGCACACTGGGGTTAAGACCTGAGTGTGTGGGCTCTTCTGAGCCTTGCAGTTACATAGGGGTACAGCTGTCTGAAAAAACGCGTTTTTTTCGGGCTGAAAAACACGTTTTGAAAAGTGAGCTGTTACTGCCCCATAAGTTACATGGGGTTGACCAAACTTGCAGAAACATGTTTATTTCTGCTGAAAAACATGTTTTGACACTTTCAGCAAACTGGGGTTAAGACCTGAGTGTGTGGGCTCTTCTGAGCCTTACAGTTACATAGGGATACAGCTGTCTGAAAAAACGCGTTTATTTCGGGCTGAAAACACGTTATGAAAAGTGAGCTGTTACTGACCCATAACTTAAATGGGGCTGACCAAACTTGCAGAAACATGTTTATTTCTGCTGAAAAACACGTTTTGACACTTTCAGCACACTGGGGTTAAGACCTGAGTGTGTGGGCTCTTCTGAGCCTTGCAGTTACATAGGGATACAGCTGTCTGAAAAAACGCGTTTATTTCGATCTGAAAAACACGTTTTGAAAAGTGAGCTGTTACTGCCCCATAAGTTACATGGGGTTGACCAAACTTGCAGAAACATGTTTATTTCTGCTGAAAAACATGTTTTGACACTTTCAGCACACTGGGGTTAAGACCTGAGTGTGTGGGCTCTTCTGAGCCTTGCAGTTACATAGGGATACAGCTGTCTGAAAAAACGCGTTTATTTCGGGCTGAAAAACACGTTTTGAAAAGTGAGCTGTTACTGACCCATAACTTACATGGGGCTGACCAAACTTGCAGAAACATGTTTATTTCTGCTGAAAACACGATTTGACACTTTCAGCACACTGGGGTTAAGACCTGAGTGTGTGGGCTCTTCTGAGCCTTGCAGTTACATAGAGATACAGCTGTAAGAAAAAACGTGTTTATTTCGGGCTGAAAAACACGTTTTGAAAAGTGAGCTGTTACTGCAACATAAGTTACATGGGGTTGACCAAACTTGCAGAAACATGTTTATTTCTGCTGAAAAACACGATTTGACACTTTCAGCACACTGGGGTTAAGACCTGAGTGTGTGGGCTCTTCTGAGCCTTGCAGTTACATAGGGATACAGCTGTCTGAAAAAACGTGTTTATTTCGGGCTGAAAAACACGTTTTGAAAAGTGAGCTGTTACTGCAACATAAGTTACATGGGGTTGACCAAACTTGCAGAAACATGTTTATTTCTGCTGAAAAACACGATTTGACACTTTCAGCACACTGGGGTTAAGACCTGAGTGTGTGGGCTCTTCTGAGCCTTGCAGTTACATAGGGGTACAGCTGTCTGAAAAAACGCGTTTATTTCGGGCTGAAAAACACGTTTTGAAAAGTGAGCTGTTACTGCCCCATAAGTTACATGGGGTTGACCAAACTTGCAGAAACATGTTTATTTCTGCTGAAAAACATGTTTTGACACTTTCAGCACAGTGGGGTTAAGACCTGAGTGTGTGGGCTCTTCTGAGCCTTGCAGTTACATAGGGATACAGATGTCTGAAAAAACGCGTTTATTTCGGGCTGTAAAACACGTTTTGAAAAGTGAGCTGTTACTGACCCATAACTTACATGGGGTTGACCAAACTTGCAGAAACATGTTTATTTCTGCTGAAAAACATGTTTTGACACTTTCAGCACACTGGGGTTAAGACCTGAGTGTGTGGGCTCTTCTGAACCTTGCAGTTACATAGGGATACAGCTGTCTGAAAAAACGCGTTTATTTCGGGCTGAAAAACACGTTTTGAAAAAGTGAGCTGTTACTGACCCATAACTTACATGGGGTTGACCAAACTTGAAGAAACATGTTTATTTCTGCTGAAAAACATGTTTTGACACTTTCAGCACACTGGGGTTAAGACCTGAGTGTGTGGGCTCTTCTGAACCTTGCAGTTACATAGGGATACAGCTGTCTGAAAAAACGCGTTTATTTCGGGCTGAAAAACACGTTTGAAAAGTGAGCTGTTACTGCCCCATAAGTTACATGGGGTTGACCAAACTTGCAGAAACATGTTTATTTCTGCTGAAAAACATGTTTTGACACTTTCAGCACACTGGGGTTAAGACCTGAGTGTGTGGGCTCTTCTGAGCCTTGCAGTTACATAGGGATACAGCTGTCTGAAAAAACGTGTTTATTTCGGGCTGAAAAACACGTTTTGAAAAGTGAGCTGTTACTGACCCATAACTTACATGGGGCTGACCTAACTTGCAGAAACATGTTTATTTCTGCTGAAAAACACGTTTTGACACTTTCAGCACACTGGGGTTAAGAACTGAGTGTGTGGGCTCTTCTGAGCCTTGCAGTTACATAGGGATACAGCTGTCTGAAAAAACGGGTTTATTTTGGGCTGAAAAACACGTTTTGAAAAGTGTGCTGTTACTGCCCCATAACTTACATGGGGTTGACCAAACTTGCAGAAACATGTTTATTTCTGCTGAAAAACACGTTTTGACACTTTCAGCACACTGGGGTTAAGACCTGAGTGTGTGGGCTCTTCTGAGCCTTGCAGTTACATAGGGATACAGCTGTCTGAAAAAACGTGTTTATTTCGGGCTGAAAAACACGTTTTGAAAAGTGAGCTGTTACTGACCCATAACTTACATGGGGCTGACCAAACTTGCAGAAACATGTTTATTTCTGCTGAAAAACACGTTTTGACACTTTCAGCACACTGGGGTTAAGACCTGAGTGTGTGGGCTCTTCTGAGCCTTGCAGTTACATAGGGATACAGCTGTCTGAAAAAACGTGTTTATTTCGATCTGAAAAACATGTTTTGAAAAGTGAGCTGTTACTGCAACATAAGTTACATGGGGTTGACCAAACTTGCAGAAACATGTTTATTTCTGCTGAAAAACATGTTTTGACACTTTCAGCACACTGGGGTTAAGACCTGAGTGTGTGGGCTCTACTGAGCATTGCAGTTACATAGGGATACAGCTGTCTGAAAAAACGCGTTTATTTCGGGCTGAAAAACACGTTTTGAAAAGTGAGCTGTTACTGACCCATAACTTACATGGGGCTGACCAAACTTGCAGAAACATGTTTATTTCTGCTGAAAAACACGATTTGACACTTTCAGCACACTGGGGTTAAGACCTGAGTGTGTGGGCTCTTCTGAGCCTTGCAGTTACATAGGGATACAGCTGTAAGAAAAAACGTGTTTATTTCGGGCTGAAGAACACGTTTTGAAAAGTGAGCTGTTACTGCAACATAAGTTACATGGGGTTGACCAAACTTGCAGAAACATGTTTATTTCTGCTGAAAAACACGATTTGACACTTTCAGCACACTGGGGTTAAGACCTGAGTGTGTGGGCTCTTCTGAGCCTTGCAGTTACATAGGGATACAGCTGTCTGAAAAAACGTGTTTATTTCGGGCTGAAAAACACGTTTTGAAAAGTGAGCTGTTACTGCAACATAAGTTACATGGGGTTGACCAAACTTGCAGAAACATGATTATTTCTGCTGAAAAACATGTTTTGACACTTTCAGCACACTGGGGTTAAGACCTGAGTGTGTGGGCTCTTCTGAGCCTTGCAGTTACATAGGGGTACAGCTGTCTGAAAAAACGCGTTTTTTTCGGGCTGAAAAACACGTTTTGAAAAGTGAGCTGTTACTGCCCCATAAGTTACATGGGGTTGACCAAACTTGCAGAAACATGTTTATTTCTGCTGAAAAACATGTTTTGACACTTTCAGCAAACTGGGGTTAAGACCTGAGTGTGTGGGCTCTTCTGAGCCTTACAGTTACATAGGGATACAGCTGTCTGAAAAAACGCGTTTATTTCGGGCTGAAAAACACGTTATGAAAAGTGAGCTGTTACTGATCCATAACTTAAATGGGGCTGACCAAACTTGCAGAAACATGTTTATTTCTGCTGAAAAACACGTTTTGACACTTTCAGCACACTGGGGTTAAGACCTGAGTGTGTGGGCTCTTCTGAGCCTTGCAGTTACATAGGGATACAGCTGTCTGAAAAAACGCGTTTATTTCGATCTGAAAAACACGTTTTGAAAAGTGAGCTGTTACTGCCCCATAAGTTACATGGGGTTGACCAAACTTGCAGAAACATGTTTATTTCTGCTGAAAAACATGTTTTGACACTTTCAGCACACTGGGGTTAAGACCTGAGTGTGTGGGCTCTTCTGAGCCTTGCAGTTACATAGGGATACAGCTGTCTGAAAAAACGCGTTTATTTCGGGCTGAAAAACACGTTTTGAAAAGTGAGCTGTTACTGACCCATAACTTACATGGGGCTGACCAAACTTGCAGAAATATGTTTATTTCTGCTGAAAAACACGATTTGACACTTTCAGCACACTGGGGTTAAGACCTGAGTGTGTGGGCTCTTCTGAGCCTTGCAGTTACATAGAGATACAGCTGTAAGAAAAAACGTGTTTATTTCGGGCTGAAAAACACGTTTTGAAAAGTGAGCTGTTACTGCAACATAAGTTACATGGGGTTGACCAAACTTGCAGAAACATGTTTATTTCTGCTGAAAAACACGATTTGACACTTTCAGCACACTGGGGTTAAGACCTGAGTGTGTGGGCTCTTCTGAGCCTTGCAGTTACATAGGGATACAGCTGTCTGAAAAAACGTGTTTATTTCGGGCTGAAAAACACGTTTTGAAAAGTGAGCTGTTACTGCAACATAAGTTACATGGGGTTGACCAAACTTGCAGAAACATGTTTATTTCTGCTGAAAAACACGATTTGACACTTTCAGCACACTGGGGTTAAGACCTGAGTGTGTGGGCTCTTCTGAGCCTTGCAGTTACATAGGGGTACAGCTGTCTGAAAAAACGCGTTTATTTCGGGCTGAAAAACACGTTTTGAAAAGTGAGCTGTTACTGCCCCATAAGTTACATAGGGTTGACCAAACTTGCAGAAACATGTTTATTTCTGCTGAAAAACATGTTTTGACACTTTCAGCACACTGGGGTTAAGACCTGAGTGTGTGGGCTCTTCTGAGCCTTGCAGTTACATAGGGATACAGATGTCTGAAAAAACGCGTTTATTTCGGGCTGTAAAACACGTTTTGAAAAGTGAGCTGTTACTGACCCATAACTTACATGGGGTTGACCAAACTTGCAGAAACATGTTTATTTCTGCTGAAAAACATGTTTTGACACTTTCAGCACACTGGGGTTAAGACCTGAGTGTGTGGGCTCTTCTGAACCTTGCAGTTACATAGGGATACAGCTGTCTGAAAAAACGCGTTTATTTCGGGCTGAAAAACACGTTTTGAAAAGTGAGCTGTTACTGACCCATAACTTACATGGGGTTGACCAAACTTGAAGAAACATGTTTATTTCTGCTGAAAAACATGTTTTGACACTTTCAGCACACTGGGGTTAAGACCTGAGTGTGTGGGCTCTTCTGAACCTTGCAGTTACATAGGGATACAGCTGTCTGAAAAAACGCGTTTATTTCGGGCTGAAAAACACGTTTTGAAAAGTGAGCTGTTACTGCCCCATAAGTTACATGGGGTTGACCAAACTTGCAGAAACATGTTTATTTCTGCTGAAAAACATGTTTTGACACTTTCAGCACACTGGGGTTAAGACCTGAGTGTGTGGGCTCTTCTGAGCCTTGCAGTTACATAGGGATACAGCTGTCTGAAAAAACGTGTTTATTTCGGGCTGAAAAACACGTTTTGAAAAGTGAGCTGTTACTGCAACATAAGTTACATGGGGTTGACCAAACTTGCAGAAACATGTTTATTTCTGCTGAAAAACATGTTTTGACACTTTCAGCACACTGGGGTTAAGACCTGAGTGTGTGGGCTCTTCTGAGCCTTGCAGTTACATAGGGGTACAGCTGTCTGAAAAAACGCGTTTATTTCGGGCTGAAAAACACGTTTTGAAAAGTGAGCTGTTACTGACCCATAACTTACATGGGGCTGACCTAACTTGCAGAAACATGTTTATTTCTGCTGAAAAACACGTTTTGACACTTTCAGCACACTGGGGTTAAGAACTGAGTGTGTGGGCTCTTCTGAGCCTTGCAGTTACATAGGGATACAGCTGTCTGAAAAAACGGGTTTATTTTGGGCTGAAAAACACGTTTTGAAAAGTGTGCTGTTACTGCCCCATAACTTACATGGGGTTGACCAAACTTGCAGAAACATGTTTATTTCTGCTGAAAAACACGTTTTGACACTTTCAGCACACTGGGGTTAAGACCTGAGTGTGTGGGCTCTTCTGAGCCTTGCAGTTACATAGGGATACAGCTGTCTGAAAAAACGCGTTTATTTCGGGCTGTAAAACACGTTTTGAAAAGTGAGCTGTTACTGACCCATAACTTACATGGGGTTGACCTAACTTGCAGAAACATGTTTATTTCTGCTGAAAAACACGTTTTGACACTTTCAGCACACTGGGGTTAAGAACTGAGTGTGTGGGCTCTTCTGAGCCTTGCAGTTACATAGGGATACAGCTGTCTGAAAAAACGGGTTTATTTTGGGCTGAAAAACACGTTTTGAAAAGTGTGCTGTTACTGCCCCATAACTTACATGGAGTTGACCAAACTTGCAGAAACATGTTTATTTCTGCTGAAAAACATGTTTTGACACTTTCAGCACACTGGGGTTAAGACCTGAGTGTGTGGGCTCTACTGAGCATTGCAGTTACATAGGGATACAGCTGTCTGAAAAAACGCGTTTATTTCGGGCTGAAAAACACGTTTTGAAAAGTGAGCTGTTACTGACCCATAACTTACATGGGGCTGACCAAACTTGCAGAAACATGTTTATTTCTGCTGAAAAACACGATTTGACACTTTCAGCACACTGGGGTTAAGACCTGAGTGTGTGGGCTCTTCTGAGCCTTGCAGTTACATAGGGATACAGCTGTAAGAAAAAACGTGTTTATTTCGGGCTGAAGAACACGTTTTGAAAAGTGAGCTGTTACTGCAACATAAGTTACATGGGGTTGACCAAACTTGCAGAAACATGTTTATTTCTGCTGAAAAACACGATTTGACACTTTCAGCACACTGGGGTTAAGACCTGAGTGTGTGGGCTCTTCTGAGCCTTGCAGTTACATAGGGATACAGCTGTCTGAAAAAACGTGTTTATTTCGGGCTGAAAAACACGTTTTGAAAAGTGAGCTGTTACTGCAACATAAGTTACATGGGGTTGACCAAACTTGCAGAAACATGATTATTTCTGCTGAAAAACATGTTTTGACACTTTCAGCACACTGGGGTTAAGACCTGAGTGTGTGGGCTCTTCTGAGCCTTGCAGTTACATAGGGGTACAGCTGTCTGAAAAAACGCGTTTATTTCGGGCTGAAAAACACGTTTTGAAAAGTGAGCTGTTACTGCCCCATAAGTTACATGGGGTTGACCAAACTTGCAGAAACATGTTTATTTCTGCTGAAAAACATGTTTTGACACTTTCAGCACACTGGGGTTAAGATCTGAGTGTGTGGGCTCTTCTGAGCCTTACAGTTACATAGGGATACAGCTGTCTGAAAAAACGCGTTTATTTCGGGCTGAAAAACACGTTATGAAAAGTGAGCTGTTACTGACCCATAACTTAAATGGGGCTGACCAAACTTGCAGAAACATGTTTATTTCTGCTGAAAAACATGTTTTGACACTTTCAGCACACTGGGGTTAAGACCTGAGTGTGTGGGCTCTTCTGAGCCTTGCAGTTACATAGGGATACAGCTGTCTGAAAAAACGCGTTTATTTCGGGCTGAAAAACACGTTTTGAAAAGTGAGCTGTTACTGACCCATAACTTACATGGGGCTGACCAAACTTGCAGAAACATGTTTATTTCTGCTGAAAAACACGATTTGACACTTTCAGCACACTGGGGTTAAGACCTGAGTGTGTGGGCTCTTCTGAGCCTTGCAGTTACATAGAGATACAGCTGTAAGAAAAAACGTGTTTATTTCGGGCTGAAAAACACGTTTTGAAAAGTGAGCTGTTACTGCAACATAAGTTACATGGGGTTGACCAAACTTGCAGAAACATGTTTATTTCTGCTGAAAAACACGATTTGACACTTTCAGCACACTGGGGTTAAGAACTGAGTGTGTGGGCTCTTCTGAGCCTTGCAGTTACATAGGGATACAGCTGTCTGAAAAAACGTGTTTATTTCGGGCTGAAAAACACGTTTTGAAAAGTGAGCTGTTACTGCAACATAAGTTACATGGGGTTGACCAAACTTGCAGAAACATGTTTATTTCTGCTGAAAAACACGATTTGACACTTTCAGCACACTGGGGTTAAGACCTGAGTGTGTGGGCTCTTCTGAGCCTTGCAGTTACATAGGGGTACAGCTGTCTGAAAAAACGCGTTTATTTCGGGCTGTAAAACACGTTTTGAAAAGTGAGCTGTTACTGACCCATAACTTACATGGGGTTGACCAAACTTGCAGAAACATGTTTATTTCTGCTGAAAAACATGTTTTGACACTTTCAGCACACTGGGGTTAAGACCTGAGTGTGTGGGCTCTTCTGAACCTTGCAGTTACATAGGGATACAGCTGTCTGAAAAAACGCGTTTATTTCGGGCTGAAAAACACGTTTTGAAAAGTGAGCTGTTACTGATCCATAACTTACATGGGGTTGACCAAACTTGAAGAAACATGTTTATTTCTGCTGAAAAACATGTTTTGACACTTTCAGCACACTGGGGTTAAGACCTGAGTGTGTGGGCTCTTCTGAACCTTGCAGTTACATAGGGATACAGCTGTCTGAAAAAACGCGTTTATTTCGGGCTGAAAAACACGTTTTGAAAAGTGAGCTGTTACTGCCCCATAAGTTACATGGGGTTGACCAAACTTGCAGAAACATGTTTATTTCTGCTGAAAAACATGTTTTGACACTTTCAGCACACTGGGGTTAAGACCTGAGTGTGTGGGCTCTTCTGAGCCTTGCAGTTACATAGGGATACAGCTGTCTGAAAAAACGTGTTTATTTCGGGCTGAAAAACACGTTTTGAAAAGTGAGCTGTTACTGCAACATAAGTTACATAGGGTTGACCAAACTTGCAGAAACATGTTTATTTCTGCTGAAAAACATGTTTTGACACTTTCAGCACACTGGGGTTAAGACCTGAGTGTGTGGGCTCTTCTGAGCCTTGCAGTTACATAGGGATACAGCTGTTTGAAAAAACGTGTTTATTTCGGGCTGAAAAACACGTTTTGAAAAGTGAGCTGTTACTGACCCATAACTTACATGGGGCTGACCAAACTTGCAGAAACATGTTTATTTCTGCTGAAAAACACGATTTGACACTTTCAGCACACTGGGGTTAAGACCTGAGTGTGTGGGCTCTTCTGAGCCTTGCAGTTACATAGGGATACAGCTGTCTGAAAAAACGCGTTTATTTCGGGCTGAAAAACATGTTTTGAAAAGTGAGCTGTTACTGACCCATAACTTACATGGGGCTGACCAAACTTGCAGAAACATGTTTGTTTCTGCTGAAAAACACGTTTTGACACTTTCAGCACACTGGGGTTAAGACCTGAGTGTGTGGGCTCTTCTGAGCCTTGCAGTTACATAGGGATACAGCTGTCTGACAAAACGCGTTTATTTCGGGCTGAAAAACACGTTTTGAAAAGTGAACTGTTACTGACCCATAACTTACATGGGGTTGACCAAACTTGCAGAAACATGTTTATTTCTGCTGAAAAACACGTTTTGACACTTTCAGCACACTGGGGATAAGACCTGAGTGTGTGGGCTCTTCTGAGCCTTGCAGTTACATAGGGATACAGCTGTCTGAAAAAACGCGTTTATTTCGGCTGAAAAACACGTTTTGAAAAGTGAGCTGTTACTGACCCATAACTTACATGGGGCTGACCAAACTTGCAGAAACATGTTTATTTCTGCTGAAAAACACGTTTTGACACTTTCAGCACACTGGGGTTAAGACCTGAGTGTGTGGGCTCTTCTGAGCCTTGCAGTTACATAGGGATACAGCTGTCTGAAAAAACGCGTTTATTTCCGGCTGAAAAACACGTTTTGAAAAGTGAGCTGTTACTGCAACATAAGTTACATGGGGTTGACCAAACTTGCAGAAACATGTTTATTTCTGCTGAAAAACATGTTTTGACACTTTCAGCACACTGGGGTTAAGACCTGAGTGTGTGGGCTCTTCTGAGCCTTGCAGTTACATAGGGATACAGCTGTCTGAAAAAACGCGTTTATTTTGGGCTGAAAAACACGTTTTGAAAAGTGAGCTGTTACTGCCCCATAAGTTACATGGGGTTGACCAAACTTGCTGAAACATGTTTATCTATGCTGAAAAACATGTTTTGACACTTTCAGCACACTGGGGTTAAGACCTGAGTGTGTGGGCTCTTCTGAGCCTTGCAGTTACATAGGGATACAGCTGTCTGAAAAAACGCGTTTATTTCGGGCTGAAAAACATGTTTTGAAAAGTGAGCTGTTACTGACCCATAACTTACATGGGGCTGACCAAACTTGCAGAAACATGTTTGTTTCTGCTGAAAAACACGTTTTGACACTTTCAGCACACTGGGGTTAAGACCTGAGTGTGTGGGCTCTTCTGAGCCTTGCAGTTACATAGGGATACAGCTGTCTGACAAAACGCGTTTATTTCGGGCTGAAAAACACGTTTTGAAAAGTGAACTGTTACTGACCCATAACTTACATGGGGTTGACCAAACTTGCAGAAACATGTTTATTTCTGCTGAAAAACACGTTTTGACACTTTCAGCACACTGGGGATAAGACCTGAGTGTGTGGGCTCTTCTGAGCCTTGCAGTTACATAGGGATACAGCTGTCTGAAAAAACGCGTTTATTTCGGCTGAAAAACACGTTTTGAAAAGTGAGCTGTTACTGACCCATAACTTACATGGGGCTGACCAAACTTGCAGAAACATGTTTATTTCTGCTGAAAAACACGTTTTGACACTTTCAGCACACTGGGGTTAAGACCTGAGTGTGTGGGCTCTTCTGAGCCTTGCAGTTACATAGGGATACAGCTGTCTGAAAAAACGCGTTTATTTCCGGCTGAAAAACACGTTTTGAAAAGTGAGCTGTTACTGCAACATAAGTTACATGGGGTTGACCAAACTTGCAGAAACATGTTTATTTCTGCTGAAAAACATGTTTTGACACTTTCAGCACACTGGGGTTAAGACCTGAGTGTGTGGGCTCTTCTGAGCCTTGCAGTTACATAGGGATACAGCTGTCTGAAAAAACGCGTTTATTTTGGGCTGAAAAACACGTTTTGAAAAGTGAGCTGTTACTGCCCCATAAGTTACATGGGGTTGACCAAACTTGCTGAAACATGTTTATCTATGCTGAAAAACATGTTTTGACACTTTCAGCACACTGGGGTTAAGACCTGAGTGTGTGGGCTCTTCTGAGCCTTGCAGTTACATAGGGATACAGCTGTCTGAAAAAACGCGTTTATTTTGGGCTGAAAAACACGTTTTGAAAAGTGAGCTGTTACTGACCCATAACTTACATGGGGTTGACCAAACTTGCAGAAACATGTTTATTTCTGCTGAAAAACATGTTTTGACACTTTCAGCACACTGGGGTTAAGACCTGAGTGTGTGGGCTCTTCTGAGCCTTGCAGTTACATAGGGATACAGCTGTCTGAAAAAACGCGTTTATTTCGGGCTGAAAAACACGTTTTGAAAAGTGAGCTGTTACTGACCCATAACGTACATGGGGTTGACCAAACTTGCAGAAACATGTTTATTTCTGCTGAAAAACATGTTTTGACACTTTCAGCACACTGGGGTTAAGACCGAGTGTGTGGGCTCTTCTGAGCCTTGCAGTTACATAGGGATACAGCTGTCTGAAAAAACGCGTTTATTTCGGGCTGAAAAACACGTTTTGAAAAGTGAGCTGTTACTGACCCATAACTTACATGGGGTTGACCAAACTTGCAGAAACATGTTTATTTCTGCTGAAAAACATGTTTTGACACTTTCAGCACACTGGGGTTAAGACCTGAGTGTGTGGGCTCTTCTGAACCTTGCAGTTACATAGGGATACAGCTGTCTGAAAAAACGCGTTTATTTCGGGCTGAAAAACACGTTTTGAAAAGTGAGCTGTTACTGACCCATAACTTACATGGGGTTGACCAAACTTGAAGAAACATGTTTATTTCTGCTGAAAAACATGTTTTGACACTTTCAGCACACTGGAGTTAAGACCTGAGTGTGTGGGCTCTTCTGAACCTTGCAGTTACATAGGGATACAGCTGTCTGAAAAAACACGTTTATTTCGGGCTGAAAAACACGTTTTGAAAAGTGAGCTGTTACTGCAACATAAGTTACATGGGGTTGACCAAACTTGCAGAAACATGTTTATTTCTGCTGAAAAACATGTTTTGACACTTTCAGCACACTGGGGTTAAGACCTGAGTGTGTGGGCTCTTCTGAGCCTTGCAGTTACATAGGGATACAGCTGTTTGAAAAAACGCGTTTATTTCGGGTGAAAAACACGTTTTGAAAAGTGAGCTGTTACTGACCCATAACTTACATGGGGCTGACCAAACTTGCAGAAACATGTTTATTTCTGCTGAAAAACACGATTTGACACTTTCAGCACACTGGGGTTAAGACCTGAGTGTGTGGGCTCTTCTGAGCCTTGCAGTTACATAGGGATACAGCTGTCTGAAAAAACGCGTTTATTTCGGGCTGAAAAACACGTTTTGAAAAGTGAGCTGTTACTGACCCATAACTTACATGGGGCTGACCTAACTTGCAGAAACATGTTTATTTCTGCTGAAAAACACGTTTTGACACTTTCAGCACACTGGGGTTAAGAACTGAGTGTGTGGGCTCTTCTGAGCCTTGCAGTTACATAGGGATACAGCTGTCTGAAAAAACGGGTTTATTTTGGGCTGAAAAACACGTTTTGAAAAGTGTGCTGTTACTGCCCCATAACTTACATGGGGTTGACCAAACTTGCAGAAACATGTTTATTTCTGCTGAAAAACACGTTTTGACACTTTCAGCACACTGGGGTTAAGACCTGAGTGTGTGGGCTCTTCTGAGCCTTGCAGTTACATAGGGATACAGCTGTCTGAAAAAACGCGTTTAATTTCGGGCTGAAAAACACGTTTTGAAAAGTGTGCTGTTACTGCCCCATAACTTACATGGGGTTGACCAAACTTGCAGAAACATGTTTATTTCTGCTGAAAAACACGTTTTGACACTTTCAGCACACTGGGGTTAAGACCTGAGTGTGTGCGCTCTTCTGAGCCTTGCAGTTACATAGGGATACAGCTGTCTGAAAAAACGCGTTTAATTTCGGGCTGAAAAACACGTTTTGAAAAGTGTGCTGTTACTGACCCATAACTTACATGGGGCTGACCAAACTTGCAGAAACATGTTTATTTCTGCTGAAAAACACGTTTTGACACTTTCAGCACACTGGGGTTAAGACCTGAGTGTGTGGGCTCTTCTGAGCCTTGCAGTTACATAGGGATACAGCTGTCTGAAAAAACGCGTTTATTTCGGGCTGAAAAACACGTTTTGAAAAGTGAGCTGTTACTGCAACATAAGTTACATGGGGTTGACCAAACTTGAAGAAACATGTTTATTTCTGCTGAAAAACATGTTTTGACACTTTCAGCACACTGGGGTTAAGACCTGAGTGTGTGGGCTCTTCTGAGCCTTGCAGTTACATAGGGATACAGCTGTCTGAAAAAACGCGTTAATTTTGGGCTGAAAAACACGTTTTGAAAAGTGAGCTGTTACTGCCCCATAAGTTACATGGGGTTGACCAAACTTGCAGAAACATGTTTATCTATGCTGAAAAACATGTTTTGACACTTTCAGCACACTGGGGTTAAGACCTGAGTGTGTGGGCTCTTCTGAGCCTTGCAGTTACATAGGGATACAGCTGTCTGAAAAAACGCGTTTATTTTGGGCTGAAAAACACGTTTTGAAAAGTGAGCTGTTACTGCCCCATAAGTTACATGGGGTTGACCAAACTTGCAGAAACATGTTTATCTATGCTGAAAAACATGTTTTGACACTTTCAGCACACTGGGGTTAAGACCTGAGTGTGTGGGCTCTTCTGAGCCTTGCAGTTACATAGGGATACAGCTGTCTGAAAAAACGCGTTTATTTTGGGCTGAAAAACACGTTTTGAAAAGTGAGCTGTTACTGACCCATAACTTACATGGGGTTGACCAAACTTGCAGAAACATGTTTATTTCTGCTGAAAAACATGTTTTGACACTTTCAGCACACAGGGGTTAAGACCTGAGTGTGTGGGCTCTTCTGAGCCTTGCAGTTACATAGGGATACAGCTGTCTGAAAAAACGTGTTTATTTCGGGCTGAAAAACACGTTTTGAAAAGTGAGCTGTTACTGCAACATAAGTTACATGGGGTTGACCAAACTTGCAGAAACATGTTTATTTCTGCTGAAAAACATGTTTTGACACTTTCAGCACACTGGGGTTAAGACCTGAGTGTGTGGGCTCTTCTGAGCCTTGCAGTTACATAGGGATACAGCTGTTTGAAAAAACGCGTTTATTTCGGGCTGAAAAACACGTTTTGAAAAGTGAGCTGTTACTGACCCATAACTTACATGGGGCTGACCAAACTTGCAGAAACATGTTTATTTCTGCTGAAAAACACGATTGGACACTTTCAGCACACTGGGGTTAAGACCAGAGTGTGTGGGCTCTTCTGAGCCTTGCAGTTACATAGGGATACAGCTGTCTGAAAAAACGCGTTTATTTCGGGCTGAAAAACACGTTTTGAAAAGTGAGCTGTTACTGACCCATAACTTACATGGGGCTGACCAAACTTGCAGAAACATGTTTATTTCTGCTGAAAAACATGTTTTGACACTTTCAGCACACTGGGGTTAAGACCTGAGTGTGTGGGCTCTTCTGAACCTTGCAGTTACATAGGGATACAGCTGTCTGAAAAAACGCGTTTATTTCGGGCTGAAAAACACGTTTTGAAAAGTGAGCTGTTACTGACCCATAACTTACATGGGGTTGACCAAACTTGAAGAAACATGTTTATTTCTGCTGAAAAACATGTTTTGACACTTTCAGCACACTGGGGTTAAGACCTGAGTGTGTGGGCTCTTCTGAACCTTGCAGTTACATAGGGATACAGCTGTCTGAAAAAACGCGTTTATTTCGGGCTGAAAAACACGTTTTGAAAAGTGAGCTGTTACTGCCCCATAAGTTACATGGGGTTGACCAAACTTGCAGAAACATGTTTATTTCTGCTGAAAAACATGTTTTGACACTTTCAGCACACTGGGGTTAAGACCTGAGTGTGTGGGCTCTTCTGAGCCTTGCAGTTACATAGGGATACAGCTGTCTGAAAAAACGTGTTTATTTCGGGCTGAAAAACACGTTTTGAAAAGTGAGCTGTTACTGCAACATAAGTTACATGGGGTTGACCAAACTTGCAGAAACATGTTTATTTCTGCTGAAAAACATGTTTTGACACTTTCAGCACACTGGGGTTAAGACCTGAGTGTGTGGGCTCTTCTGAGCCTTGCAGTTACATAGGGGTACAGCTGTCTGAAAAAACGCGTTTATTTCGGGCTGAAAAACACGTTTTGAAAAGTGAGCTGTTACTGACCCATAACTTACATGGGGCTGACCTAACTTGCAGAAACATGTTTATTTCTGCTGAAAAACACGTTTTGACACTTTCAGCACACTGGGGTTAAGAACTGAGTGTGTGGGCTCTTCTGAGCCTTGCAGTTACATAGGGATACAGCTGTCTGAAAAAACGGGTTTATTTTGGGCTGAAAAACACGTTTTGAAAAGTGTGCTGTTACTGCCCCATAACTTACATGGGGTTGACCAAACTTGCAGAAACATGTTTATTTCTGCTGAAAAACACGTTTTGACACTTTCAGCACACTGGGGTTAAGACCTGAGTGTGTGGGCTCTTCTGAGCCTTGCAGTTACATAGGGATACAGCTGTCTGAAAAAACGCGTTTATTTCGGGCTGTAAAACACGTTTTGAAAAGTGAGCTGTTACTGACCCATAACTTACATGGGGTTGACCTAACTTGCAGAAACATGTTTATTTCTGCTGAAAAACACGTTTTGACACTTTCAGCACACTGGGGTTAAGAACTGAGTGTGTGGGCTCTTCTGAGCCTTGCAGTTACATAGGGATACAGCTGTCTGAAAAAACGGGTTTATTTTGGGCTGAAAAACACGTTTTGAAAAGTGTGCTGTTACTGCCCCATAACTTACATGGGGTTGACCAAACTTGCAGAAACATGTTTATTTCTGCTGAAAAACATGTTTTGACACTTTCAGCACACTGGGGTTAAGACCTGAGTGTGTGGGCTCTACTGAGCATTGCAGTTACATAGGGATACAGCTGTCTGAAAAAACGCGTTTATTTCGGGCTGAAAAACACGTTTTGAAAAGTGAGCTGTTACTGACCCATAACTTACATGGGGCTGACCAAACTTGCAGAAACATGTTTATTTCTGCTGAAAAACACGATTTGACACTTTCAGCACACTGGGGTTAAGACCTGAGTGTGTGGGCTCTTCTGAGCCTTGCAGTTACATAGGGATACAGCTGTAAGAAAAAACGTGTTTATTTCGGGCTGAAGAACACGTTTTGAAAAGTGAGCTGTTACTGCAACATAAGTTACATGGGGTTGACCAAACTTGCAGAAACATGTTTATTTCTGCTGAAAAACACGATTTGACACTTTCAGCACACTGGGGTTAAGACCTGAGTGTGTGGGCTCTTCTGAGCCTTGCAGTTACATAGGGATACAGCTGTCTGAAAAAACGTGTTTATTTCGGGCTGAAAAACACGTTTTGAAAAGTGAGCTGTTACTGCAACATAAGTTACATGGGGTTGACCAAACTTGCAGAAACATGATTATTTCTGCTGAAAAACATGTTTTGACACTTTCAGCACACTGGGGTTAAGACCTGAGTGTGTGGGCTCTTCTGAGCCTTGCAGTTACATAGGGGTACAGCTGTCTGAAAAAACGCGTTTATTTCGGGCTGAAAAACACGTTTTGAAAAGTGAGCTGTTACTGCCCCATAAGTTACATGGGGTTGACCAAACTTGCAGAAACATGTTTATTTCTGCTGAAAAACATGTTTTGACACTTTCAGCACACTGGGGTTAAGATCTGAGTGTGTGGGCTCTTCTGAGCCTTACAGTTACATAGGGATACAGCTGTCTGAAAAAACGCGTTTATTTCGGGCTGAAAAACACGTTATGAAAAGTGAGCTGTTACTGACCCATAACTTAAATGGGGCTGACCAAACTTGCAGAAACATGTTTATTTCTGCTGAAAAACACGTTTTGACACTTTCAGCACACTGGGGTTAAGACCTGAGTGTGTGGGCTCTTCTGAGCCTTGCAGTTACATAGGGATACAGCTGTCTGAAAAAACGCGTTTATTTCGATCTGAAAAACACGTTTTGAAAAGTGAGCTGTTACTGCCCCATAAGTTACATGGGGTTGACCAAACTTGCAGAAACATGTTTATTTCTGCTGAAAAACATGTTTTGACACTTTCAGCACACTGGGGTTAAGACCTGAGTGTGTGGGCTCTTCTGAGCCTTGCAGTTACATAGGGATACAGCTGTCTGAAAAAACGCGTTTATTTCGGGCTGAAAAACACGTTTTGAAAATTGAGCTGTTACTGACCCATAACTTACATGGGGCTGACCAAACTTGCAGAAACATGTTTATTTCTGCTGAAAAACACGATTTGACACTTTCAGCACACTGGGGTTAAGACCTGAGTGTGTGGGCTCTTCTGAGCCTTGCAGTTACATAGAGATACAGCTGTAAGAAAAAACGTGTTTATTTCGGGCTGAAAAACACGTTTTGAAAAGTGAGCTGTTACTGCAACATAAGTTACATGGGGTTGACCAAACTTGCAGAAACATGTTTATTTCTGCTGAAAAACACGATTTGACACTTTCAGCACACTGGGGTTAAGACCTGAGTGTGTGGGCTCTTCTGAGCCTTGCAGTTACATAGGGATACAGCTGTCTGAAAAAACGTGTTTATTTCGGGCTGAAAAACACGTTTTGAAAAGTGAGCTGTTACTGCAACATAAGTTACATGGGGTTGACCAAACTTGCAGAAACATGTTTATTTCTGCTGAAAAACACGATTTGACACTTTCAGCACACTGGGGTTAAGACCTGAGTGTGTGGGCTCTTCTGAGCCTTGCAGTTACATAGGGGTACAGCTGTCTGAAAAAACGCGTTTATTTCGGGCTGTAAAACACGTTTTGAAAAGTGAGCTGTTACTGACCCATAACTTACATGGGGTTGACCAAACTTGCAGAAACATGTTTAT
The DNA here is from genome assembly GCF_040954835.1 of Lepisosteus oculatus. NCBI lineage: Eukaryota > Metazoa > Chordata > Actinopteri > Semionotiformes > Lepisosteidae > Lepisosteus > Lepisosteus oculatus. Next base: position 80,766 of record NW_027167883.1, read on the forward strand.
TTCTGCTGAAAAACATGTTTTGACACTTTCAGCACACTGGGGTTAAGACCTGAGTGTGTGGGCTCTTCTGAACCTTGCAGTTACATAGGGATACAGCTGTCTGAAAAAACGCGTTTATTTCGGGCTGAAAAACACGTTTTGAAAAGTGAGCTGTTACTGATCCATAACTTACATGGGGTTGACCAAACTTGAAGAAACATGTTTATTTCTGCTGAAAAACATGTTTTGACACTTTCAGCACACTGGGGTTAAGACCTGAGTGTGTGGGCTCTTCTGAACCTTGCAGTTACATAGGGATACAGCTGTCTGAAAAAACGCGTTTATTTCGGGCTGAAAAACACGTTTTGAAAAGTGAGCTGTTACTGCCCCATAAGTTACATGGGGTTGACCAAACTTGCAGAAACATGTTTATTTCTGCTGAAAAACATGTTTTGACACTTTCAGCACACTGGGGTTAAGACCTGAGTGTGTGGGCTCTTCTGAGCCTTGCAGTTACATAGGGATACAGCTGTCTGAAAAAACGTGTTTATTTCGGGCTGAAAAACACGTTTTGAAAAGTGAGCTGTTACTGCAACATAAGTTACATAGGGTTGACCAAACTTGCAGAAACATGTTTATTTCTGCTGAAAAACATGTTTTGACACTTTCAGCACACTGGGGTTAAGACCTGAGTGTGTGGGCTCTTCTGAGCCTTGCAGTTACATAGGGATACAGCTGTTTGAAAAAACGTGTTTATTTCGGGCTGAAAAACACGTTTTGAAAAGTGAGCTGTTACTGACCCATAACTTACATGGGGCTGACCAAACTTGCAGAAACATGTTTATTTCTGCTGAAAAACACGATTTGACACTTTCAGCACACTGGGGTTAAGACCTGAGTGTGTGGGCTCTTCTGAGCCTTGCAGTTACATAGGGATACAGCTGTCTGAAAAAACGCGTTTATTTCGGGCTGAAAAACACGTTTTGAAAAGTGAGCTGTTACTGACCCATAACTTACATGGGGTTGACCAAACTTGAAGAAACATGTTTATTTCTGCTGAAAAACATGTTTTGACACTTTCAGCACACTGGAGTTAAGACCTGAGTGTGTGGGCTCTTCTGAACCTTGCAGTTACATAGGGATACAGCTGTCTGAAAAAACGCGTTTATTTCGGGCTGAAAAACACGTTTTGAAAAGTGAGCTGTTACTGCAACATAAGTTACATGGGGTTGACCAAACTTGCAGAAACATGTTTATTTCTGCTGAAAAACACGATTTGACACTTTCAGCACACTGGGGTTAAGACCTGAGTGTGTGGGCTCTTCTGAGCCTTGCAGTTACATAGGGATACAGCTGTCTGAAAAAACGCGTTTATTTCGGGCTGAAAAACACGTTTTGAAAAGTGAGCTGTTACTGACCCATAACTTACATGGGGCTGACCTAACTTGCAGAAACATGTTTATTTCTGCTGAAAAACACGTTTTGACACTTTCAGCACACTGGGGTTAAGAACTGAGTGTGTGGGCTCTTCTGAGCCTTGCAGTTACATAGGGATACAGCTGTCTGAAAAAACGGGTTTATTTTGGGCTGAAAAACACGTTTTGAAAAGTGTGCTGTTACTGCCCCATAACTTACATGGGGTTGACCAAACTTGCAGAAACATGTTTATTTCTGCTGAAAAACACGTTTTGACACTTTCAGCACACTGGGGTTAAGACCTGAGTGTGTGCGCTCTTCTGAGCCTTGCAGTTACATAGGGATACAGCTGTCTGAAAAAACGCGTTTAATTTCGGGCTGAAAAACACGTTTTGAAAAGTGTGCTGTTACTGCCCCATAACTTACATGGGGTTGACCAAACTTGCAGAAACATGTTTATTTCTGCTGAAAAACACGTTTTGACACTTTCAGCACACTGGGGTTAAGACCTGAGTGTGTGCGCTCTTCTGAGCCTTGCAGTTACATAGGGATACAGCTGTCTGAAAAAACGCGTTTAATTTCGGGCTGAAAAACACGTTTTGAAAAGTGTGCTGTTACTGACCCATAACTTACATGGGGCTGACCAAACTTGCAGAAACATGTTTATTTCTGCTGAAAAACACGTTTTGACACTTTCAGCACACTGGGGTTAAGACCTGAGTGTGTGGGCTCTTCTGAGCCTTGCAGTTACATAGGGATACAGCTGTCTGAAAAAACGCGTTTATTTCGGGCTGAAAAACACGTTTTGAAAAGTGAGCTGTTACTGCAACATAAGTTACATGGGGTTGACCAAACTTGAAGAAACATGTTTATTTCTGCTGAAAAACATGTTTTGACACTTTCAGCACACTGGGGTTAAGACCTGAGTGTGTGGGCTCTTCTGAGCCTTGCAGTTACATAGGGATACAGCTGTCTGAAAAAACGCGTTAATTTTGGGCTGAAAAACACGTTTTGAAAAGTGAGCTGTTACTGCCCCATAAGTTACATGGGGTTGACCAAACTTGCAGAAACATGTTTATCTATGCTGAAAAACATGTTTTGACACTTTCAGCACACTGGGGTTAAGACCTGAGTGTGTGGGCTCTTCTGAGCCTTGCAGTTACATAGGGATACAGCTGTCTGAAAAAACGCGTTTATTTTGGGCTGAAAAACACGTTTTGAAAAGTGAGCTGTTACTGCCCCATAAGTTACATGGGGTTGACCAAACTTGCAGAAACATGTTTATCTATGCTGAAAAACATGTTTTGACACTTTCAGCACACTGGGGTTAAGACCTGAGTGTGTGGGCTCTTCTGAGCCTTGCAGTTACATAGGGATACAGCTGTCTGAAAAAACGCGTTTATTTTGGGCTGAAAAACACGTTTTGAAAAGTGAGCTGTTACTGACCCATAACTTACATGGGGTTGACCAAACTTGCAGAAACATGTTTATTTCTGCTGAAAAACATGTTTTGACACTTTCAGCACACAGGGGTTAAGACCTGAGTGTGTGGGCTCTTCTGAGCCTTGCAGTTACATAGGGATACAGCTGTCTGAAAAAACGTGTTTATTTCGGGCTGAAAAACACGTTTTGAAAAGTGAGCTGTTACTGACCCATAACTTACATGGGGCTGACCAAACTTGCAGAAACATGTTTATTTCTGCTGAAAAACACGTTTTGACACTTTCAGCACACTGGGGTTAAGACCTGAGTGTGTGGGCTCTTCTGAGCCTTGCAGTTACATAGGGATACAGCTGTCTGACAAAACGCGTTTATTTCGGGCTGAAAAACACGTTTTGAAAAGTGAGCTGTTACTGACCCATAACTTACATGGGGCTGACCAAACTTGCAGAAACATGTTTATTTCTGCTGAAAAACACGTTTTGACACTTTCAGCACACTGGGGTTAAGACCTGAGTGTGTGGGCTCTTCTGAGCCTTGCAGTTACATAGGGATACAGCTGTCTGAAAAAACGCGTTTATTTCGGGCTGAAAAACACGTTTTGAAAAGTGAGCTGTTACTGACCCATAACTTACATGGGGTTGACCAAACTTGCAGAAACATGTTTATTTCTGCTGAAAAACATGTTTTGACACTTTCAGCACACTGGGGTTAAGACCTGAGTGTGTGGGCTCTTCTGAGCCTTGCAGTTACATAGGGATACAGCTGTCTGAAAAAACGCGTTTATTTTGGGCTGAAAAACACGTTTTGAAAAGTGAGCTGTTACTGCCCCATAAGTTACATGGGGTTGACCAAACTTGCAGAAACATGTTTATTTCTGCTGAAAAACATGTTTTGACACTTTCAGCACACTGGGGTTAAGACCTGAGTGTGTGGGCTCTTCTGAGCCTTGCAGTTACATAGGGATACAGCTGTCTGAAAAAACGCGTTTATTTCGGGCTGAAAAACACGTTTTGAAAAGTGAGCTGTTACTGACCCATAACTTACATGGGGTTGACCAAACTTGCAGAAACATGTTTATTTCTGCTGAAAAACATGTTTTGACACTTTCAGCACACTGGGGTTAAGACCTGAGTGTGTGGGCTCTTCTGAACCTTGCAGTTACATAGGGATACAGCTGTCTGAAAAAACGCGTTTATTTCGGGCTGAAAAACACGTTTTGAAAAGTGAGCTGTTACTGCCCCATAAGTTACATGGGGTTGACCAAACTTGCAGAAACATGTTTATTTCTGCTGAAAAACATGTTTTGACACTTTCAGCACACTGGGGTTAAGACCTGAGTGTGTGGGCTCTTCTGAGCCTTGCAGTTACATAGGGATACAGCTGTCTGAAAAAACGCGTTTATTTCGGGCTGAAAAACACGTTTTGAAAAGTGAGCTGTTACTGACCCATAACTTACATGGGGCTGACCAAACTTGCAGAAACATGTTTATTTCTGCTGAAAAACACGTTTTGACACTTTCAGCACACTGGGGTTAAGACCTGAGTGTGTGGGCTCTTCTGAGCCTTGCAGTTACATAGGGATACAGCTGTCTGAAAAAACGCGTTTATTTTGGGCTGAAAAACACGTTTTGAAAAGTGAGCTGTTACTGACCCATAACTTACATGGGGCTGACCAAACTTGCAGAAACATGTTTATTTCTGCTGAAAAACACGATTTGACACTTTCAGCACACTGGGGTTAAGACCTGAGTGTGTGGGCTCTTCTGAGCCTTGCAGTTACATAGGGATACAGCTGTCTGAAAAAACGCGTTTATTTCGGGCTGAAAAACACGTTTTGAAAAGTGAGCTGTTACTGACCCATAACTTACATGGGGCTGACCTAACTTGCAGAAACATGTTTATTTCTGCTGAAAAACACGTTTTGACACTTTCAGCACACTGGGGTTAAGAACTGAGTGTGTGGGCTCTTCTGAGCCTTGCAGTTACATAGGGATACAGCTGTCTGAAAAAACGGGTTTATTTTGGGCTGAAAAACACGTTTTGAAAAGTGTGCTGTTACTGCCCCATAACTTACATGGGGTTGACCAAACTTGCAGAAACATGTTTATTTCTGCTGAAAAACACGTTTTGACACTTTCAGCACACTGGGGTTAAGACCTGAGTGTGTGGGCTCTTCTGAGCCTTGCAGTTACATAGGGATACAGCTGTCTGAAAAAACGCGTTTAATTTCGGGCTGAAAAACACGTTTTGAAAAGTGTGCTGTTACTGCCCCATAACTTACATGGGGTTGACCAAACTTGCAGAAACATGTTTATTTCTGCTGAAAAACACGTTTTGACACTTTCAGCACACTGGGGTTAAGACCTGAGTGTGTGGGCTCTTCTGAGCCTTGCAGTTACATAGGGATACAGCTGTCTGAAAAAACGCGTTTATTTCGGGCTGAAAAACACGTTTTGAAAAGTGAGCTGTTACTGACCCATAACTTACATGGGGCTGACCAAACTTGCAGAAACATGTTTATTTCTGCTGAAAAACACGTTTTGACACTTTCAGCACACTGGGGTTAAGACCTGAGTGTGTGGGCTCTTCTGAGCCTTGCAGTTACATAGGGATACAGCTGTCTGAAAAAACGCGTTTATTTCGGGCTGAAAAACACGTTTTGAAAAGTGAGCTGTTACTGCAACATAAGTTACATGGGGTTGACCAAACTTGCAGAAACATGTTTATTTCTGCTGAAAAACATGTTTTGACACTTTCAGCACACTGGGGTTAAGACCTGAGTGTGTGGGCTCTTCTGAGCCTTGCAGTTACATAGGGATACAGCTGTCTGAAAAAACGCGTTAATTTTGGGCTGAAAAACACGTTTTGAAAAGTGAGCTGTTACTGCCCCATAAGTTACATGGGGTTGACCAAACTTGCAGAAACATGTTTATCTATGCTGAAAAACATGTTTTGACACTTTCAGCACACTGGGGTTAAGACCTGAGTGTGTGGGCTCTTCTGAGCCTTGCAGTTACATAGGGATACAGCTGTCTGAAAAAACGCGTTTATTTCGGGCTGAAAAACACGTTATGAAAAGTGAGCTGTTACTGACCCATAACTTAAATGGGGCTGACCAAACTTGCAGAAACATGTTTATTTCTGCTGAAAAACACGTTTTGACACTTTCAGCACACTGGGGTTAAGACCTGAGTGTGTGGGCTCTTCTGAGCCTTGCAGTTACATAGGGATACAGCTGTCTGAAAAAACGCGTTTATTTCGATCTGAAAAACACGTTTTGAAAAGTGAGCTGTTACTGCCCCATAAGTTACATGGGGTTGACCAAACTTGCAGAAACATGTTTATTTCTGCTGAAAAACATGTTTTGACACTTTCAGCACACTGGGGTTAAGACCTGAGTGTGTGGGCTCTTCTGAGCCTTGCAGTTACATAGGGATACAGCTGTCTGAAAAAACGCGTTTATTTCGGGCTGAAAAACACGTTTTGAAAAGTGAGCTGTTACTGACCCATAACTTACATGGGGCTGACCAAACTTGCAGAAACATGTTTATTTCTGCTGAAAAACACGATTTGACACTTTCAGCACACTGGGGTTAAGACCTGAGTGTGTGGGCTCTTCTGAGCCTTGCAGTTACATAGAGATACAGCTGTAAGAAAAAACGTGTTTATTTCGGGCTGAAAAACACGTTTTGAAAAGTGAGCTGTTACTGCAACATAAGTTACATGGGGTTGACCAAACTTGCAGAAACATGTTTATTTCTGCTGAAAAACACGATTTGACACTTTCAGCACACTGGGGTTAAGACCTGAGTGTGTGGGCTCTTCTGAGCCTTGCAGTTACATAGGGATACAGCTGTCTGAAAAAACGTGTTTATTTCGGGCTGAAAAACACGTTTTGAAAAGTGAGCTGTTACTGCAACATAAGTTACATGGGGTTGACCAAACTTGCAGAAACATGTTTATTTCTGCTGAAAAACACGATTTGACACTTTCAGCACACTGGGGTTAAGACCTGAGTGTGTGGGCTCTTCTGAGCCTTGCAGTTACATAGGGGTACAGCTGTCTGAAAAAACGCGTTTATTTCGGGCTGTAAAACACGTTTTGAAAAGTGAGCTGTTACTGACCCATAACTTACATGGGGTTGACCAAACTTGCAGAAACATGTTTATTTCTGCTGAAAAACATGTTTTGACACTTTCAGCACACTGGGGTTAAGACCTGAGTGTGTGGGCTCTTCTGAACCTTGCAGTTACATAGGGATACAGCTGTCTGAAAAAACGCGTTTATTTCGGGCTGAAAAACACGTTTTGAAAAGTGAGCTGTTACTGATCCATAACTTACATGGGGTTGACCAAACTTGAAGAAACATGTTTATTTCTGCTGAAAAACATGTTTTGACACTTTCAGCACACTGGGGTTAAGACCTGAGTGTGTGGGCTCTTCTGAACCTTGCAGTTACATAGGGATACAGCTGTCTGAAAAAACGCGTTTATTTCGGGCTGAAAAACACGTTTTGAAAAGTGAGCTGTTACTGCCCCATAAGTTACATGGGGTTGACCAAACTTGCAGAAACATGTTTATTTCTGCTGAAAAACATGTTTTGACACTTTCAGCACACTGGGGTTAAGACCTGAGTGTGTGGGCTCTTCTGAGCCTTGCAGTTACATAGGGATACAGCTGTCTGAAAAAACGTGTTTATTTCGGGCTGAAAAACACGTTTTGAAAAGTGAGCTGTTACTGCAACATAAGTTACATAGGGTTGACCAAACTTGCAGAAACATGTTTATTTCTGCTGAAAAACATGTTTTGACACTTTCAGCACACTGGGGTTAAGACCTGAGTGTGTGGGCTCTTCTGAGCCTTGCAGTTACATAGGGATACAGCTGTTTGAAAAAACGTGTTTATTTCGGGCTGAAAAACACGTTTTGAAAAGTGAGCTGTTACTGACCCATAACTTACATGGGGCTGACCAAACTTGCAGAAACATGTTTATTTCTGCTGAAAAACACGATTTGACACTTTCAGCACACTGGGGTTAAGACCTGAGTGTGTGGGCTCTTCTGAGCCTTGCAGTTACATAGGGATACAGCTGTCTGAAAAAACGCGTTTATTTCGGGCTGAAAAACATGTTTTGAAAAGTGAGCTGTTACTGACCCATAACTTACATGGGGCTGACCAAACTTGCAGAAACATGTTTGTTTCTGCTGAAAAACACGTTTTGACACTTTCAGCACACTGGGGTTAAGACCTGAGTGTGTGGGCTCTTCTGAGCCTTGCAGTTACATAGGGATACAGCTGTCTGACAAAACGCGTTTATTTCGGGCTGAAAAACACGTTTTGAAAAGTGAACTGTTACTGACCCATAACTTACATGGGGTTGACCAAACTTGCAGAAACATGTTTATTTCTGCTGAAAAACACGTTTTGACACTTTCAGCACACTGGGGATAAGACCTGAGTGTGTGGGCTCTTCTGAGCCTTGCAGTTACATAGGGATACAGCTGTCTGAAAAAACGCGTTTATTTCGGCTGAAAAACACGTTTTGAAAAGTGAGCTGTTACTGACCCATAACTTACATGGGGCTGACCAAACTTGCAGAAACATGTTTATTTCTGCTGAAAAACACGTTTTGACACTTTCAGCACACTGGGGTTAAGACCTGAGTGTGTGGGCTCTTCTGAGCCTTGCAGTTACATAGGGATACAGCTGTCTGAAAAAACGCGTTTATTTCCGGCTGAAAAACACGTTTTGAAAAGTGAGCTGTTACTGCAACATAAGTTACATGGGGTTGACCAAACTTGCAGAAACATGTTTATTTCTGCTGAAAAACATGTTTTGACACTTTCAGCACACTGGGGTTAAGACCTGAGTGTGTGGGCTCTTCTGAGCCTTGCAGTTACATAGGGATACAGCTGTCTGAAAAAACGCGTTTATTTTGGGCTGAAAAACACGTTTTGAAAAGTGAGCTGTTACTGCCCCATAAGTTACATGGGGTTGACCAAACTTGCTGAAACATGTTTATCTATGCTGAAAAACACGTTTTGACACTTTCAGCACACTGGGGTTAAGAACTGAGTGTGTGGGCTCTTCTGAGCCTTGCAGTTACATAGGGATACAGCTGTCTCAAAAAACGGGTTTATTTTGGGCTGAAAAACACGTTTTGAAAAGTGTGCTGTTACTGCCCCATAACTTACATGGGGTTGACCAAACTTGCAGAAACATGTTTATTTCTGCTGAAAAACACGTTTTGACACTTTCAGCACACTGGGGTTAAGACCTGAGTGTGTGGGCTCTTCTGAGCCTTGCAGTTACATAGGGATACAGCTGTCTGAAAAAACGCGTTTAATTTCGGGCTGAAAAACACGTTTTGAAAAGTGTGCTGTTACTGCCCCATAACTTACATGGGGTTGACCAAACTTGCAGAAACATGTTTATTTCTGCTGAAAAACACGTTTTGACACTTTCAGCACACTGGGGTTAAGACCTGAGTGTGTGGGCTCTTCTGAGCCTTGCAGTTACATAGGGATACAGCTGTCTGAAAAAACGCGTTTATTTCGGGCTGAAAAACACGTTTTGAAAAGTGAGCTGTTACTGACCCATAACTTACATGGGGCTGACCAAACTTGCAGAAACATGTTTATTTCTGCTGAAAAACACGTTTTGACACTTTCAGCACACTGGGGTTAAGACCTGAGTGTGTGGGCTCTTCTGAGCCTTGCAGTTACATAGGGATACAGCTGTCTGAAAAAACGCGTTTATTTCGGGCTGAAAAACACGTTTTGAAAAGTGAGCTGTTACTGCAACATAAGTTACATGGGGTTGACCAAACTTGCAGAAACATGTTTATTTCTGCTGAAAAACATGTTTTGACACTTTCAGCACACTGGGGTTAAGACCTGAGTGTGTGGGCTCTTCTGAGCCTTGCAGTTACATAGGGATACAGCTGTCTGAAAAAACGCGTTAATTTTGGGCTGAAAAACACGTTTTGAAAAGTGAGCTGTTACTGCCCCATAAGTTACATGGGGTTGACCAAACTTGCAGAAACATGTTTATCTATGCTGAAAAACATGTTTTGACACTTTCAGCACACTGGGGTTAAGACCTGAGTGTGTGGGCTCTTCTGAGCCTTGCAGTTACATAGGGATACAGCTGTCTGAAAAAACGCGTTTATTTCGGGCTGAAAAACACGTTATGAAAAGTGAGCTGTTACTGACCCATAACTTAAATGGGGCTGACCAAACTTGCAGAAACATGTTTATTTCTGCTGAAAAACACGTTTTGACACTTTCAGCACACTGGGGTTAAGACCTGAGTGTGTGGGCTCTTCTGAGCCTTGCAGTTACATAGGGATACAGCTGTCTGAAAAAACGCGTTTATTTCGATCTGAAAAACACGTTTTGAAAAGTGAGCTGTTACTGCCCCATAAGTTACATGGGGTTGACCAAACTTGCAGAAACATGTTTATTTCTGCTGAAAAACATGTTTTGACACTTTCAGCACACTGGGGTTAAGACCTGAGTGTGTGGGCTCTTCTGAGCCTTGCAGTTACATAGGGATACAGCTGTCTGAAAAAACGCGTTTATTTCGGGCTGAAAAACACGTTTTGAAAAGTGAGCTGTTACTGACCCATAACTTACATGGGGCTGACCAAACTTGCAGAAACATGTTTATTTCTGCTGAAAAACACGATTTGACACTTTCAGCACACTGGGGTTAAGACCTGAGTGTGTGGGCTCTTCTGAGCCTTGCAGTTACATAGAGATACAGCTGTAAGAAAAAACGTGTTTATTTCGGGCTGAAAAACACGTTTTGAAAAGTGAGCTGTTACTGCAACATAAGTTACATGGGGTTGACCAAACTTGCAGAAACATGTTTATTTCTGCTGAAAAACACGATTTGACACTTTCAGCACACTGGGGTTAAGACCTGAGTGTGTGGGCTCTTCTGAGCCTTGCAGTTACATAGGGATACAGCTGTCTGAAAAAACGTGTTTATTTCGGGCTGAAAAACACGTTTTGAAAAGTGAGCTGTTACTGCAACATAAGTTACATGGGGTTGACCAAACTTGCAGAAACATGTTTATTTCTGCTGAAAAACACGATTTGACACTTTCAGCACACTGGGGTTAAGACCTGAGTGTGTGGGCTCTTCTGAGCCTTGCAGTTACATAGGGGTACAGCTGTCTGAAAAAACGCGTTTATTTCGGGCTGTAAAACACGTTTTGAAAAGTGAGCTGTTACTGACCCATAACTTACATGGGGTTGACCAAACTTGCAGAAACATGTTTATTTCTGCTGAAAAACATGTTTTGACACTTTCAGCACACTGGGGTTAAGACCTGAGTGTGTGGGCTCTTCTGAACCTTGCAGTTACATAGGGATACAGCTGTCTGAAAAAACGCGTTTATTTCGGGCTGAAAAACACGTTTTGAAAAGTGAGCTGTTACTGATCCATAACTTACATGGGGTTGACCAAACTTGAAGAAACATGTTTATTTCTGCTGAAAAACATGTTTTGACACTTTCAGCACACTGGGGTTAAGACCTGAGTGTGTGGGCTCTTCTGAACCTTGCAGTTACATAGGGATACAGCTGTCTGAAAAAACGCGTTTATTTCGGGCTGAAAAACACGTTTTGAAAAGTGAGCTGTTACTGCCCCATAAGTTACATGGGGTTGACCAAACTTGCAGAAACATGTTTATTTCTGCTGAAAAACATGTTTTGACACTTTCAGCACACTGGGGTTAAGACCTGAGTGTGTGGGCTCTTCTGAGCCTTGCAGTTACATAGGGATACAGCTGTCTGAAAAAACGTGTTTATTTCGGGCTGAAAAACACGTTTTGAAAAGTGAGCTGTTACTGCAACATAAGTTACATAGGGTTGACCAAACTTGCAGAAACATGTTTATTTCTGCTGAAAAACATGTTTTGACACTTTCAGCACACTGGGGTTAAGACCTGAGTGTGTGGGCTCTTCTGAGCCTTGCAGTTACATAGGGATACAGCTGTTTGAAAAAACGTGTTTATTTCGGGCTGAAAAACACGTTTTGAAAAGTGAGCTGTTACTGACCCATAACTTACATGGGGCTGACCAAACTTGCAGAAACATGTTTATTTCTGCTGAAAAACACGATTTGACACTTTCAGCACACTGGGGTTAAGACCTGAGTGTGTGGGCTCTTCTGAGCCTTGCAGTTACATAGGGATACAGCTGTCTGAAAAAACGCGTTTATTTCGGGCTGAAAAACATGTTTTGAAAAGTGAGCTGTTACTGACCCATAACTTACATGGGGCTGACCAAACTTGCAGAAACATGTTTGTTTCTGCTGAAAAACACGTTTTGACACTTTCAGCACACTGGGGTTAAGACCTGAGTGTGTGGGCTCTTCTGAGCCTTGCAGTTACATAGGGATACAGCTGTCTGACAAAACGCGTTTATTTCGGGCTGAAAAACACGTTTTGAAAAGTGAACTGTTACTGACCCATAACTTACATGGGGTTGACCAAACTTGCAGAAACATGTTTATTTCTGCTGAAAAACACGTTTTGACACTTTCAGCACACTGGGGATAAGACCTGAGTGTGTGGGCTCTTCTGAGCCTTGCAGTTACATAGGGATACAGCTGTCTGAAAAAACGCGTTTATTTCGGCTGAAAAACACGTTTTGAAAAGTGAGCTGTTACTGACCCATAACTTACATGGGGCTGACCAAACTTGCAGAAACATGTTTATTTCTGCTGAAAAACACGTTTTGACACTTTCAGCACACTGGGGTTAAGACCTGAGTGTGTGGGCTCTTCTGAGCCTTGCAGTTACATAGGGATACAGCTGTCTGAAAAAACGCGTTTATTTCCGGCTGAAAAACACGTTTTGAAAAGTGAGCTGTTACTGCAACATAAGTTACATGGGGTTGACCAAACTTGCAGAAACATGTTTATTTCTGCTGAAAAACATGTTTTGACACTTTCAGCACACTGGGGTTAAGACCTGAGTGTGTGGGCTCTTCTGAGCCTTGCAGTTACATAGGGATACAGCTGTCTGAAAAAACGCGTTTATTTTGGGCTGAAAAACACGTTTTGAAAAGTGAGCTGTTACTGCCCCATAAGTTACATGGGGTTGACCAAACTTGCTGAAACATGTTTATCTATGCTGAAAAACATGTTTTGACACTTTCAGCACACTGGGGTTAAGACCTGAGTGTGTGGGCTCTTCTGAGCCTTGCAGTTACATAGGGATACAGCTGTCTGAAAAAACGCGTTTATTTTGGGCTGAAAAACACGTTTTGAAAAGTGAGCTGTTACTGACCCATAACTTACATGGGGTTGACCAAACTTGCAGAAACATGTTTATTTCTGCTGAAAAACATGTTTTGACACTTTCAGCACACTGGGGTTAAGACCTGAGTGTGTGGGCTCTTCTGAGCCTTGCAGTTACATAGGGATACAGCTGTCTGAAAAAACGCGTTTATTTCGGGCTGAAAAACACGTTTTGAAAAGTGAGCTGTTACTGACCCATAACGTACATGGGGTTGACCAAACTTGCAGAAACATGTTTATTTCTGCTGAAAAACATGTTTTGACACTTTCAGCACACTGGGGTTAAGACCGAGTGTGTGGGCTCTTCTGAGCCTTGCAGTTACATAGGGATACAGCTGTCTGAAAAAACGCGTTTATTTCCGGCTGAAAAACACGTTTTGAAAAGTGAGCTGTTACTGCAACATAAGTTACATGGGGTTGACCAAACTTGCAGAAACATGTTTATTTCTGCTGAAAAACATGTTTTGACACTTTCAGCACACTGGGGTTAAGACCTGAGTGTGTGGGCTCTTCTGAGCCTTGCAGTTACATAGGGATACAGCTGTCTGAAAAAACGCGTTTATTTTGGGCTGAAAAACACGTTTTGAAAAGTGAGCTGTTACTGCCCCATAAGTTACATGGGGTTGACCAAACTTGCTGAAACATGTTTATCTATGCTGAAAAACATGTTTTGACACTTTCAGCACACTGGGGTTAAGACCTGAGTGTGTGGGCTCTTCTGAGCCTTGCAGTTACATAGGGATACAGCTGTCTGAAAAAACGCGTTTATTTTGGGCTGAAAAACACGTTTTGAAAAGTGAGCTGTTACTGACCCATAACTTACATGGGGTTGACCAAACTTGCAGAAACATGTTTATTTCTGCTGAAAAACATGTTTTGACACTTTCAGCACACTGGGGTTAAGACCTGAGTGTGTGGGCTCTTCTGAGCCTTGCAGTTACATAGGGATACAGCTGTCTGAAAAAACGCGTTTATTTCGGGCTGAAAAACACGTTTTGAAAAGTGAGCTGTTACTGACCCATAACGTACATGGGGTTGACCAAACTTGCAGAAACATGTTTATTTCTGCTGAAAAACATGTTTTGACACTTTCAGCACACTGGGGTTAAGACCGAGTGTGTGGGCTCTTCTGAGCCTTGCAGTTACATAGGGATACAGCTGTCTGAAAAAACGCGTTTATTTCGGGCTGAAAAACACGTTTTGAAAAGTGAGCTGTTACTGACCCATAACTTACATGGGGTTGACCAAACTTGCAGAAACATGTTTATTTCTGCTGAAAAACATGTTTTGACACTTTCAGCACACTGGGGTTAAGACCTGAGTGTGTGGGCTCTTCTGAACCTTGCAGTTACATAGGGATACAGCTGTCTGAAAAAACGCGTTTATTTCGGGCTGAAAAACACGTTTTGAAAAGTGAGCTGTTACTGACCCATAACTTACATGGGGTTGACCAAACTTGAAGAAACATGTTTATTTCTGCTGAAAAACATGTTTTGACACTTTCAGCACACTGGAGTTAAGACCTGAGTGTGTGGGCTCTTCTGAACCTTGCAGTTACATAGGGATACAGCTGTCTGAAAAAACGCGTTTATTTCGGGCTGAAAAACACGTTTTGAAAAGTGAGCTGTTACTGCAACATAAGTTACATGGGGTTGACCAAACTTGCAGAAACATGTTTATTTCTGCTGAAAAACATGTTTTGACACTTTCAGCACACTGGGTTAAGACCTGAGTGTGTGGGCTCTTCTGAGCCTTGCAGTTACATAGGGATACAGCTGTTTGAAAAAACGCGTTTATTTCGGGTGAAAAACACGTTTTGAAAAGTGAGCTGTTACTGACCCATAACTTACATGGGGCTGACCAAACTTGCAGAAACATGTTTATTTCTGCTGAAAAACACGATTTGACACTTTCAGCACACTGGGGTTAAGACCTGAGTGTGTGGGCTCTTCTGAGCCTTGCAGTTACATAGGGATACAGCTGTCTGAAAAAACGCGTTTATTTCGGGCTGAAAAACACGTTTTGAAAAGTGAGCTGTTACTGACCCATAACTTACATGGGGCTGACCTAACTTGCAGAAACATGTTTATTTCTGCTGAAAAACACGTTTTGACACTTTCAGCACACTGGGGTTAAGAACTGAGTGTGTGGGCTCTTCTGAGCCTTGCAGTTACATAGGGATACAGCTGTCTGAAAAAACGGGTTTATTTTGGGCTGAAAAACACGTTTTGAAAAGTGTGCTGTTACTGCCCCATAACTTACATGGGGTTGACCAAACTTGCAGAAACATGTTTATTTCTGCTGAAAAACACGTTTTGACACTTTCAGCACACTGGGGTTAAGACCTGAGTGTGTGCGCTCTTCTGAGCCTTGCAGTTACATAGGGATACAGCTGTCTGAAAAAACGCGTTTAATTTCGGGCTGAAAAACACGTTTTGAAAAGTGTGCTGTTACTGCCCCATAACTTACATGGGGTTGACCAAACTTGCAGAAACATGTTTATTTCTGCTGAAAAACACGTTTTGACACTTTCAGCACACTGGGGTTAAGACCTGAGTGTGTGCGCTCTTCTGAGCCTTGCAGTTACATAGGGATACAGCTGTCTGAAAAAACGCGTTTAATTTCGGGCTGAAAAACACGTTTTGAAAAGTGTGCTGTTACTGACCCATAACTTACATGGGGCTGACCAAACTTGCAGAAACATGTTTATTTCTGCTGAAAAACACGTTTTGACACTTTCAGCACACTGGGGTTAAGACCTGAGTGTGTGGGCTCTTCTGAGCCTTGCAGTTACATAGGGATACAGCTGTCTGAAAAAACGCGTTTATTTCGGGCTGAAAAACACGTTTTGAAAAGTGAGCTGTTACTGCAACATAAGTTACATGGGGTTGACCAAACTTGCAGAAACATGTTTATTTCTGCTGAAAAACATGTTTTGACACTTTCAGCACACTGGGGTTAAGACCTGAGTGTGTGGGCTCTTCTGAGCCTTGCAGTTACATAGGGATACAGCTGTCTGAAAAAACGCGTTAATTTTGGGCTGAAAAACACGTTTTGAAAAGTGAGCTGTTACTGCCCCATAAGTTACATGGGGTTGACCAAACTTGCAGAAACATGTTTATCTATGCTGAAAAACATGTTTTGACACTTTCAGCACACTGGGGTTAAGACCTGAGTGTGTGGGCTCTTCTGAGCCTTGCAGTTACATAGGGATACAGCTGTCTGAAAAAACGCGTTTATTTCGGGCTGAAAAACACGTTATGAAAAGTGAGCTGTTACTGACCCATAACTTAAATGGGGCTGACCAAACTTGCAGAAACATGTTTATTTCTGCTGAAAAACACGTTTTGACACTTTCAGCACACTGGGGTTAAGACCTGAGTGTGTGGGCTCTTCTGAGCCTTGCAGTTACATAGGGATACAGCTGTCTGAAAAAACGCGTTTATTTCGATCTGAAAAACACGTTTTGAAAAGTGAGCTGTTACTGCCCCATAAGTTACATGGGGTTGACCAAACTTGCAGAAACATGTTTATTTCTGCTGAAAAACATGTTTTGACACTTTCAGCACACTGGGGTTAAGACCTGAGTGTGTGGGCTCTTCTGAGCCTTGCAGTTACATAGGGATACAGCTGTCTGAAAAAACGCGTTTATTTCGGGCTGAAAAACACGTTTTGAAAAGTGAGCTGTTACTGACCCATAACTTACATGGGGCTGACCAAACTTGCAGAAACATGTTTATTTCTGCTGAAAAACACGATTTGACACTTTCAGCACACTGGGGTTAAGACCTGAGTGTGTGGGCTCTTCTGAGCCTTGCAGTTACATAGAGATACAGCTGTAAGAAAAAACGTGTTTATTTCGGGCTGAAAAACACGTTTTGAAAAGTGAGCTGTTACTGCAACATAAGTTACATGGGGTTGACCAAACTTGCAGAAACATGTTTATTTCTGCTGAAAAACACGATTTGACACTTTCAGCACACTGGGGTTAAGACCTGAGTGTGTGGGCTCTTCTGAGCCTTGCAGTTACATAGGGATACAGCTGTCTGAAAAAACGTGTTTATTTCGGGCTGAAAAACACGTTTTGAAAAGTGAGCTGTTACTGCAACATAAGTTACATGGGGTTGACCAAACTTGCAGAAACATGTTTATTTCTGCTGAAAAACACGATTTGACACTTTCAGCACACTGGGGTTAAGACCTGAGTGTGTGGGCTCTTCTGAGCCTTGCAGTTACATAGGGGTACAGCTGTCTGAAAAAACGCGTTAATTTTGGGCTGAAAAACACGTTTTGAAAAGTGAGCTGTTACTGCCCCATAAGTTACATGGGGTTGACCAAACTTGCAGAAACATGTTTATCTATGCTGAAAAACATGTTTTGACACTTTCAGCACACTGGGGTTAAGACCTGAGTGTGTGGGCTCTTCTGAGCCTTGCAGTTACATAGGGATACAGCTGTCTGAAAAAACGCGTTTATTTCGGGCTGAAAAACACGTTATGAAAAGTGAGCTGTTACTGACCCATAACTTAAATGGGGCTGACCAAACTTGCAGAAACATGTTTATTTCTGCTGAAAAACACGTTTTGACACTTTCAGCACACTGGGGTTAAGACCTGAGTGTGTGGGCTCTTCTGAGCCTTGCAGTTACATAGGGATACAGCTGTCTGAAAAAACGCGTTTATTTCGATCTGAAAAACACGTTTTGAAAAGTGAGCTGTTACTGCCCCATAAGTTACATGGGGTTGACCAAACTTGCAGAAACATGTTTATTTCTGCTGAAAAACATGTTTTGACACTTTCAGCACACTGGGGTTAAGACCTGAGTGTGTGGGCTCTTCTGAGCCTTGCAGTTACATAGGGATACAGCTGTCTGAAAAAAACGCGTTTATTTCGGGCTGAAAAACACGTTTTGAAAAGTGAGCTGTTACTGACCCATAACTTACATGGGGCTGACCAAACTTGCAGAAACATGTTTATTTCTGCTGAAAAACACGATTTGACACTTTCAGCACACTAGGGTTAAGACCTGAGTGTGTGGGCTCTTCTGAGCCTTGCAGTTACATAGAGATACAGCTGTAAGAAAAAACGTGTTTATTTCGGGCTGAAAAACACGTTTTGAAAAGTGAGCTGTTACTGCAACATAAGTTACATGGGGTTGACCAAACTTGCAGAAACATGTTTATTTCTGCTGAAAAACACGATTTGACACTTTCAGCACACTGGGGTTAAGACCTGAGTGTGTGGGCTCTTCTGAGCCTTGCAGTTACATAGGGATACAGCTGTCTGAAAAAACGTGTTTATTTCGGGCTGAAAAACACGTTTTGAAAAGTGAGCTGTTACTGCAACATAAGTTACATGGGGTTGACCAAACTTGCAGAAACATGTTTATTTCTGCTGAAAAACACGATTTGACACTTTCAGCACACTGGGGTTAAGACCTGAGTGTGTGGGCTCTTCTGAGCCTTGCAGTTACATAGGGGTACAGCTGTCTGAAAAAACGCGTTTATTTCGGGCTGTAAAACACGTTTTGAAAAGTGAGCTGTTACTGACCCATAACTTACATGGGGTTGACCAAACTTGCAGAAACATGTTTATTTCTGCTGAAAAACATGTTTTGACACTTTCAGCACACTGGGGTTAAGACCTGAGTGTGTGGGCTCTTCTGAACCTTGCAGTTACATAGGGATACAGCTGTCTGAAAAAACGCGTTTATTTCGGGCTGAAAAACACGTTTTGAAAAGTGAGCTGTTACTGATCCATAACTTACATGGGGTTGACCAAACTTGAAGAAACATGTTTATTTCTGCTGAAAAACATGTTTTGACACTTTCAGCACACTGGGGTTAAGACCTGAGTGTGTGGGCTCTTCTGAACCTTGCAGTTACATAGGGATACAGCTGTCTGAAAAAACGCGTTTATTTCGGGCTGAAAAACACGTTTTGAAAAGTGAGCTGTTACTGCCCCATAAGTTACATGGGGTTGACCAAACTTGCAGAAACATGTTTATTTCTGCTGAAAAACATGTTTTGACACTTTCAGCACACTGGGGTTAAGACCTGAGTGTGTGGGCTCTTCTGAGCCTTGCAGTTACATAGGGATACAGCTGTCTGAAAAAACGTGTTTATTTCGGGCTGAAAAACACGTTTTGAAAAGTGAGCTGTTACTGCAACATAAGTTACATAGGGTTGACCAAACTTGCAGAAACATGTTTATTTCTGCTGAAAAACATGTTTTGACACTTTCAGCACACTGGGGTTAAGACCTGAGTGTGTGGGCTCTTCTGAGCCTTGCAGTTACATAGGGATACAGCTGTTTGAAAAAACGTGTTTATTTCGGGCTGAAAACACGTTTTGAAAAGTGAGCTGTTACTGACCCATAACTTACATGGGGCTGACCAAACTTGCAGAAACATGTTTATTTCTGCTGAAAAACACGATTTGACACTTTCAGCACACTGGGGTTAAGACCTGAGTGTGTGGGCTCTTCTGAGCCTTGCAGTTACATAGGGATACAGCTGTCTGAAAAAACGCGTTTATTTCGGGCTGAAAAACATGTTTTGAAAAGTGAGCTGTTACTGACCCATAACTTACATGGGGCTGACCAAACTTGCAGAAACATGTTTGTTTCTGCTGAAAAACACGTTTTGACACTTTCAGCACACTGGGGTTAAGACCTGAGTGTGTGGGCTCTTCTGAGCCTTGCAGTTACATAGGGATACAGCTGTCTGACAAAACGCGTTTATTTCGGGCTGAAAAACACGTTTTGAAAAGTGAACTGTTACTGACCCATAACTTACATGGGGTTGACCAAACTTGCAGAAACATGTTTATTTCTGCTGAAAAACACGTTTTGACACTTTCAGCACACTGGGGATAAGACCTGAGTGTGTGGGCTCTTCTGAGCCTTGCAGTTACATAGGGATACAGCTGTCTGAAAAAACGCGTTTATTTCGGCTGAAAAACACGTTTTGAAAAGTGAGCTGTTACTGACCCATAACTTACATGGGGCTGACCAAACTTGCAGAAACATGTTTATTTCTGCTGAAAAACACGTTTTGACACTTTCAGCACACTGGGGTTAAGACCTGAGTGTGTGGGCTCTTCTGAGCCTTGCAGTTACATAGGGATACAGCTGTCTGAAAAAACGCGTTTATTTCCGGCTGAAAAACACGTTTTGAAAAGTGAGCTGTTACTGCAACATAAGTTACATGGGGTTGACCAAACTTGCAGAAACATGTTTATTTCTGCTGAAAAACATGTTTTGACACTTTCAGCACACTGGGGTTAAGACCTGAGTGTGTGGGCTCTTCTGAGCCTTGCAGTTACATAGGGATACAGCTGTCTGAAAAAACGCGTTTATTTTGGGCTGAAAAACACGTTTTGAAAAGTGAGCTGTTACTGCCCCATAAGTTACATGGGGTTGACCAAACTTGCTGAAACATGTTTATCTATGCTGAAAAACATGTTTTGACACTTTCAGCACACTGGGGTTAAGACCTGAGTGTGTGGGCTCTTCTGAGCCTTGCAGTTACATAGGGATACAGCTGTCTGAAAAAACGCGTTTATTTTGGGCTGAAAAACACGTTTTGAAAAGTGAGCTGTTACTGACCCATAACTTACATGGGGTTGACCAAACTTGCAGAAACATGTTTATTTCTGCTGAAAAACATGTTTTGACACTTTCAGCACACTGGGGTTAAGACCTGAGTGTGTGGGCTCTTCTGAGCCTTGCAGTTACATAGGGATACAGCTGTCTGAAAAAACGCGTTTATTTCGGGCTGAAAAACACGTTTTGAAAAGTGAGCTGTTACTGACCCATAACGTACATGGGGTTGACCAAACTTGCAGAAACATGTTTATTTCTGCTGAAAAACATGTTTTGACACTTTCAGCACACTGGGGTTAAGACCGAGTGTGTGGGCTCTTCTGAGCCTTGCAGTTACATAGGGATACAGCTGTCTGAAAAAACGCGTTTATTTCCGGCTGAAAAACACGTTTTGAAAAGTGAGCTGTTACTGCAACATAAGTTACATGGGGTTGACCAAACTTGCAGAAACATGTTTATTTCTGCTGAAAAACATGTTTTGACACTTTCAGCACACTGGGTTAAGACCTGAGTGTGTGGGCTCTTCTGAGCCTTGCAGTTACATAGGGATAC